>NW_024061238.1:0-165961 GCF_016432855.1 Salvelinus namaycush
TGCTACATATTCTCTCAGTTCATCACAATTACATAAGTGTCTAGTCGGCCCAAAGGTTATCTTAAAAGAGGGTGAGGTGGCGATGATGGGACTGGGGGTTGGCATCCTCTCACATCAAAACATATCTGCAGACGAGAGACAGATGGAGAGAGAGAGCATGTTTAAGCCTTGTGTTTTTATTTTTTATTCTAACATTGTTAGTCATCAATCAGGAGGTGAAATGCAAAACTGACCTTGGATCATTAACTCTGGGACTACTGCATCTATCTGTATTTCAATGTAAAGCATCTCTTTAATAATACCTCCTGTATAATATAAACTTACCTGGGATCATTAACTCTGGGACTACTGCTTCTCTGTCTGTATTTCAATGTAAAGCATCTCTTTAATAATACTTCCTGTATAATATAAACTTACCTGGGATCATTAACTCTGGGACTACTGCATCTCTGTCTGTATTTCAATGTAAAGCATCTCTTTAATAATACTTCCTGTTGACCTGACCATGTGACCTCTCACCTCTGACCATGCTGTGCCCTCGATGTAGCCAGTTCAGATGCAGGAGAGGTTCACCGACACAGCTGATATAACCTAGAGGATTTAGGGAAAAGGGGAGAGAGGGATGAAGTGAAGGAGAGAGACTGTTATTGAGAAAAGAAGGTAGTTAAAGTGACAGTGTTCAACAGGAATCTGTGTGTGGCCTCACCTGGTGTCCACACCACACTAAGTGGCTGCAGAGTACTTTATGCTGAAAAACATGAACGGACACATGAGGACAAACAATATAGTGTAGTTATATAGTGTCTTACTATTCTCCATGGTTGGCCCTCTTGCCTATTCTTTGAAGGTGGAAGGAGCCACAGTTATACACCTGAACCTGTTTACTGCACAACACAATCCATCAATCAGATTGATACCTGAGTGTGTAGGTGTGGGTTATAGGGCGTCTAATTGTTCAATTTTTTTTCAATATTAGTGATATAAAATAGCCTGTTTTGTTTTTGCACAGACATCACACCCTTACCTAAACAGCACCCTCACCTGAGAAGTAGAAATCAAAGGGAGAGAAACTGTGAATTGAATAACTGCAGTTGACATAGCTAAGTAAATGGAAGAATACTCTTATTGTAATGTGGATGGCTCTTAAAAGAGCCTTTGGTTGTACATAGTGTAGTCTATGGTGTTGCCAGGGAACAGCACCCTCTTTGAAGAAGTAGGAGGTGAAGATCTCCTGCACACGGATTGCCTCTCTTGCTGCGTTGTTGGACCCCATCCTTGAAACATCCTGCAGAGCAGCAGACTCCTCCTCTGGGACACGGCGGCGAGCTGCAGATCCCCTCCTGGTCCTCGTGTCCATCCGCATGAAGTTACGCAGGACACAGGTAGCCTTCACACATCTGAGTTCCTCCAGGAGGCAGTCCCAGATGACCCTGGTCACCCAACCTTGCAGTGCCCTACACGGTAACTGTAGGCAATCGTTTTGAAGGAATCTCCAGTTACAAGGTATCTGTAGGAATATGAAAGACAATGTAATTATTAGACTGTTACATCACCAGGTCATTGTGGATTACTAAAGTATAATATCCCTGATAACAAATCATGATAACATTGGATTGATAGATGCATGGGCACACATATGTACATGTGTAGCATGTGACAATAACAGGATCATATCAAGGATGGCATCACAAATGAATACATAAATACCACTTGAAGCTTGATGATTAGTTGATCATTTGAATCAGCTGTGCAGTGCTGAGGCAAAAACAACAATGTACCTCTTTGAGTCCCCAGGATTGAGAACCACTGCTCTTCATTGGGACCTCTTCATATGTAGACTGGCTTTCATAGCGCTCTTTATCTGAGGACAGAAAACCTCACAAGAAACACACTTCATTATAGTCAAATTACACCACACTGAATATTATGTTACTATTATCTCCGTCCTCACTTCTAGGGTCAGGAACTACACAAAAGTACCTGCCCTATCCAGAATAGCCTCCTCTCTCACAGACAGTTGGGGCTGCTATCCTTTCACCCTCCTCCATGGCTGTTAGCTAGCTACCTACAAATGCATTGGAGTTTGTTTTTTACAGTGATAAATACATCAAGATAGCTAGCTAATATGAAGTTAGACAGCTGATGATATTTAATTCACTTAGATATCTATCTATAAAGTATTTGAAGTTGGTTAGCTAGCTAGCTAGCTCATTTAGCAGCTCATTAGAGTTAGCCTGCACTGTAGTTAGTTAGCTAATAATACATCGTTGTTTTTACATTTTCCAAATCTATTTACTTACTTGAATAGGTTCTCCCAGCCATGTGGACAACTGGAAACAGGGCAGAAAAGTTTGTCACCAGAGCGTTTTAGAGGATATTACTATTGAACTATGAACCCATTTAATAACCAGACCTTCATACAAACTTGCTCTGCTGAATTCTTGACGGAGTCACAACGGGCAGGCAGAGCGGCACACAGCAATTTACCGCCATTTATCTAGTGTACATTCACCCTCAGTCACCTTGTCCTAGAGAGATTTACATGGTTATCAAAACGTCACACCAGGGTGAGCCTAAACAAAACACAGCCCTGTGGTGAAAATGAATAGTGGAAAAACGAATGTGAACCATTTCCCTGTTTGACCTGTAGTTGTTATGGATATTATGACTCTACAGCGCCCCACAGTGGACGGGTTACAATATGTTACATTGATAAAGCATTTACATTACATTTAAGTCATTTAGCAGACGCTCTTATCCAGAGCGACTTACAAATTGGAAAGTTCATACATATTCATCCTGGTCCCCCCGTGGGGAATGAACCCACAACCCTGGCGTTGCAAGCGCCATGCTCTACCAACTGAGCCACACGGGACCACTTTATTTAACCTCCATGACGGGTCACAATATGTTCCATTGATAAAGCAGACTATATTTAACCTCCATGACGGGTCACAATATGTTACATTGATAAAGCAGACTTTATTTAACCTCCATGACATCTTATTTTTACATGACGTTGTAGATTGCAGCTGTATATAGTATATATATTTAGGATGTTTTCAGTGTGTTTTTAACCCTTTCAGACAATGGATTAGTCGCAATTTTAAATAACAGTACACTAACATTACACTAAGTAAACTCAATTTTGACAGTCCAAAAGAAAACACACATTCTCAGTCAAAAACACAAGTCTTTTTTAGGTACCTTAACCTGGGTAAATCTCTTTCCACACTGGGAGCAGTGGTGCATCTTTTTTCCTGTGTGTGTCCTCTCATGCTGGTTCAGGTTTCCTAACTGTACAAAATTATTTCCACAATAGGAACATTGGTAAGGCTTTTCTCCTGTGTGTATTCTCTCATGCTTCTTCAGGCTCCCTAACCACCTAAAACTCTTTCCACACAAGGAGCAGTGGTAAGGCTTCTCTTCTTTGTGTATTCTCTTATGTGTTTTCAGGCTCCCTAACTGAGTAAAACTCTTTCCACACAAGGAGCACTGGTAAGGCTTCTCTTCTTTGTGTATTCTCTTATGTGTTTTCAGGCTCCCTAACTGAGTAAAACTCTTTCCACACAAGGAGCAGTGATGTCGTCCTGCTGGTTTGGACGTCTCTGGGTCTGGTTCCCCTGAAGGACTCTTCCTGCTGTCAGAAGGAGAGTCTGGTCTCTCTCCTGTCAAAGACAAACATATTATTTAATTAAACAGACTTGAATGAAACCTCCACATGATCAAACTTCCTATGACGTTTAATCTAGACTAGATCCCTCAATAACCTGAAGTCAGTTTTCACAAGTATTATAAAACCGACTTCAAAATGCAGGTCTCTGTGTGCTTCTTAGGATGTCCAGGCAGGTGATTCACTTCTAACTTAAGTCTTGCAGGTGTTTACATGGTTTGACACATCTGCCAGGTGATTCACTTCTAACTTAAGTCTTGCAGGTGTTTACATGGTTTGACACATCTGCCAGGTGATTCACTTCTAACTTAAGTCTTGCAGGTGTTTACATGGTTTGACACATCTGCCAGGTGATCCACTTCTAACTTAAGTCTTGCAGGTGTTTACATGGTTTGACACATCTGCCAGGTGATTCACTTCTAACTTAAGTCTTGCAGGTGTTGACATGGTTTGGCACATCTGCCAGGTGATTCACTTCTAACTTAAGTCTTGCAGGTGTTGACATGGTTTGGCACATCTGCCAGGTGATTCACTTCTAACTTAAGTCTTGCAGGTGTTTACATGGTTTGATCTGCCAGGTGATCGAAAAATCAGTACCAGCGTATTATTATTACTTTGTTGTACTTTTACCCCTTTTTCGTGAAATCCAATTGTAACTCCCCTCCGGACTCGGGGGAGAGGCGAAGATCGAGAGCCATGCATCCCCCGAAACACGACCCTGCCAAGCCACACTGCACTTCTTGACACACTGCTCGCTTAAAACTTCTTATGGCTGAGATCCCGGTAACGGGATCGATATGACAACAGCCAGTGAAAGTGCATGGCGCCAAATTCAAACAACAGAAATCTCATAATTAAAATTCCTCATACATACATGTATCTTAAACCATTTTAAAGGTAACCTTGTTGTTAATCCCACCAAAGTGTCCGATTTCAAATAGGCTTTACAGCGAAAGCACCAAAAACGATTATGTTAGGTCACCGCCAAATCACAGACAAACACAGTCATTTTTACGGCCAAAGACAAGAGTCACAAAAAGCACAAATAGAGATAAAATTAATCACTAACCTTTAATGATCGTCATCAGATGACACTCATAGGACTTCATGTTACACAATACATGCATGTTTTGCTTGATAAAGTTCATATTTATATAAAAAAATCTGAGTTTACATTCACACATTCGTGTTACATTCACTAGTTCCAAAAACATCCAGTGATTTTGCGTAGCCACATCGATTCAACAGAAATACTCATCATAAATGTAGATGAAAATACAAGTTATACACATGGAATTATAGATATACCTCTCCTTAATGCAACCGCTGTGTCAGATTTAAAAAAACTTTACGTAAAAAGCAAACCATGCAATAATCTGAGACGGCGCTCAGAACAATAGTCAAATTAGCCGCCATGTTGCAGTCAACAGAAACCAGAAAATACATGATAAATATTCCCTTACCTTTGATGATCTTCATCCGAATGCACTCCCAGGAATCCCAGGTCCACAATAAATGCTTGATTTGTTCGATAATGTCCGTTATTTATGTCCAATTAGCTACTTTTGTTAGCGCGTTTGGTAAACAAATCCAAAGTCACAAAGTTCGTTGCCTAAAAGCTGACGAAATGTCCAAAAGTTCAGTAACAGTCAGTAGAAACATGTCAAACGATATATTGAATCAATCTTTAGAATGTTTTTAACATAAATCTTGAATAACGTTCCAACTGGAGAATTACATTGACTTCAGATGAGCGATGGAACAGAGCATGGTTAGAGGATGGTCAGGTCATGGCAGACTTGACGAATTCCCCTCTCATTCGGCCCCCCTTCACAGTAGAGGCATCAGACAAAGTTCTACAGACTGTTGACATCTAGTGGAAGCCAAAAACTCATCCACATCTCGCTGTGATTTCAATAGGATCTTGGTTGAAAATCGACCAGCCTCATAATTCCCACTTCCTGTTTGGATTTTTTTCTCAGGTTTTTCCCTGCCATATGAGTTCTGTTATACTCACAGACATCATTCAAACAGTTTTAGAAACTTCAGAGTGTTTTCTATCCAATATGAATAATACTATGCATATATTAGCAACTGGGACTGAGGAGCAGGCAGTTTACTATGGGCACCTCTGTGCACCTTTCATCCAAGCTAGTCAATACTGCCCCTGCACCCATAAGAAGTTAACCCTGGAAGCCAGCCACACCAATGTGTCGGAGGAAACACCGTCCAGCTGGCGACCGAAGTCAGCGTGCATGCGCCCGGCCGCCACAAGGAGTCGCTAGAGCGCGATGGGACAAGGACATCCCGGCCGGCCAAACCCTCCCCTGACCTGGACAATACTGGGACAATTGTGCGCCGCCTCTATGAGACTCCCAATCACAGCTGGTTGTGATACAGCCTGGATTAGAACCAGGGACTGTAGGGCCAATGACAAGCATACCCATAACATGATGCAGCCACCACCATGCTTGAAAATATGAAGAGTGGTAGTCAGTGATGTGTTGGATTTTCCCCAAACATAAAACACTTTGTATTCAGGATATAAAGTTAATTTCTTTGCCAATTATTTTTGCAGTATTACTTTAGTGCCTTATTGCAAACAGGATAAATGTTTTGTAATAAAAAAAATTCTGTACAGGCTTCCTTCTTTTCACTCTGTCATTTAGGTTAGTATTGTGGAGTAACTACAATGTTGTTGATCCATCCTCAGTTTTGTCCTATCACAACCTTTAAACACTAACTATTTTAAAGTCACCATAGGCCTCATGGTGAAATCCCTGAGCGGTTTCCTTCCTCTCCAGCAACTGAGTTAGGAAGGACGCCTGCATCTTTGTAGTGACTGGTTGTATTGATACATCATCTAAAGTGTCATTAATAACTTCACCATGCTCAAAGGGATATTCACCAATAGGTGTCTTTCTTTGCGAGGCATTAGACAACCTACCTGGTCTTTGTGGTTGAATCTGTGTTTGAAATTCACTGCTCGACTGAGGGACCTTACAGATAATTGTATGTGTGGGGTACAGAGACGAGGTAGTAAATCCTGTTAAACACTATTATTGCACACAGAGTGAGTCCCTGCAACTTATTATGTGACTTGTTAAGCAACATCTTTACTCCTGAACTTATTTAGGCTTTTAATTACATTTGTAAACATTTCCAAAAACATAATTCCACTTTGACATTATGGGGTATTGAATCCATTTAACCCCAGTATCTCTACTTGCACATTCATCTTCTGCTATTCACATTCACATTCCCTACCATTCCAGTGTTTAATTGCTATATTGTAATTACTTCGCCACCATGGTCTATTTATTGCCTAACCTCTCTTATCCTACCTTATTTGCACATGCTGTATATAGATTTTTCTATCTATTCAATCTAATAGTATCAGTAAAATCTGTTGAAATAAAACCAGAGATAAATATACCTAACATAGTGCAATCTAATAGCATCAGTAAAATCTGTTGAAATAAAACCACAGATGAATATACCTAACATAGTACAATCTAATAGCATCAGTAAAATCTGTTGAAATAAAACCACAGATAAATATACCTAACATAGTACATCTATTAAACAATACATCACAATACAGCAGAAATAGTTACACATTATAGACCCATTCCTGGATGTACAGGTCTGTTGGATAAACCTTCAGAAATAGTTACACATTATAGATCCATTCCTGGATGTACAGGTCTGTTGGATAAACCTTCAGAAATAGTTACACATTATAGAGATCCATTCCTGGATGTACAGGTCTGTTGGATAAACCTTCTGAAATAGTTACACATTATAGACCCATTCCTGGATGTACAGGTCTGTTGGATAAACCTTCAGAAATAGTTACACATTATAGATCCATTCCTGGATGTACAGGTCTGTTGGATAAACCTTCAGAAATAGTTACACATTATAGAGATCCATTCCTGGATGTACAGGTCTGTTGGATAAACCTTCTGAAATAGTTACACATTATAGATCCATTCCTGGATGTACAGGTCTGTTGGATAAACCATCAGAAATAGTTACACATTATAGAGATCCATTCCTGGATGTACAGGTCTGTTGGATAAACCTCCAGAAATAGTTACACATTATAGAGATCCATTCCTGGATGTACAGGTCTGTTGGATAAACCTTCAGAAATAGTTACACATTATAGAGATCCATTCCTGGATGTACAGGTCTGTTGGATAAACCTTCAGAAATAGTTACACATTATAGAGATCCATTCCTGGATGTACAGGTCTGTTGGATAAACCTTCAGAAATAGTTACATATTATAGAGATCCATTCCTGGATGTACAGGTCTGTTGGATAAACCTTCAGAAATAGTTACACATTATAGATCCATTCCTGGATGTACAGGTCTGTTGGATAAACCTTCAGAAATAGTTACACATTATAGAGATCCATTAATGGATGTACAGGTCTGTTGGATAAACCTTCAGAAATAGTTACACATTATAGAGATCCATTCCTGGATGTACAGGTCTGTTGGATAAACCTTCAGAAATAGTTACACATTATAGAGATCCATTCATGGATGTACAGGTCTGTTGGATAAACCTTCAGAAATAGTTACACATTATAGAGACCCATTCCTGGATGTACAGGTCTGTTGGATAAACCTTCAGAAATAGTTACACATTATAGAGATCCATTCATGGATGTACAGGTCTGTTGGATAAACGTTCAGAAATAGTTACACATTATAGAGATCCATTCATGGATGTACAGGTCTGTTGGATAAACCTTCAGAAATAGTTACACATTATAGAGATCCATTCCTGGATGTACAGGTCTGTTGGATAAACCTTCAGAAATAGTTACACATTATAGAGATCCATTAATGGATGTACAGGTCTGTTGGATAAACCATCAGAAATAGTTACACATTATAGAGACCCATTCATGGATGTACAGGTCTGTTGGATAAACCATCAGAAATAGTTACACATTATAGAGATCCATTCATGGATGTACAGGTCTGTTGGATAAACCATCAGAAATAGTTACACATTATAGAGATCCATTAATGGATGTACAGGTCTGTTGGATAAACCATCAGAAATAGTTACACATTATAGAGACCCATTCATGGATGTACAGGTCTGTTGGATAAACCTTCAGAAATAGTTACACATTATAGAGATCCATTCATGGATGTACAGGTCTGTTGGATAAACCTTCAGAAATGTCCGCTGCTGATTTCTTCCAGGTGTCCATAGCGGACACCCTGGTCCTGTGAATCCTGGCCGTGGACAAATTCTCAGTCAGAAACACAAGTCAGAACACATCTCTCTATTCTCTCATGTGTTTTCAGGTCCTCTGACTGGGAAAATGTCTTTTCACAATGAGAGCAGTGGTATGTCTTCTCCTCCTGTGTATTAGTATGTTGGAAAGGCTTCTCTCCTGTGTGTGTTCTCTCATGCGTTTTCAGACTCCCTGACCACCTAAAACTCTTTTCACACTGGGAACAGTGGTAGGGCATTTCTCCTGTGTGTATTCTCTCATGCATTTTCAGACTCCCTGACAACCTAAAACTCTTTCCACAGTGAGAACAGTGGTAGGGCTTTTCTCCTGTATGTATTCTCTCATGCGTTTTCAGACTCCCTGACCACCTAAAACTCTTTCCACAGTGAAAACAGTGATACGGCTTTTCTCCTGTGTGTATTCTCTCATGCGTTTTCAGACTCACTAACCACCTAAAACTCTTTCCACAGTGAGAACAGTGGTAGGGCTTTTCTCCTGTATGTATTCTCTCATGCGTTTTCAGACTCCCTGACCACCTAAAACTCTTTCCACAGTGGGAGCAGTGGTGTTGGTTAGGCGTCTCTGGGTCTGTTTCCTCTGAGGAACTCTTCCCGCTGTCAGAGTCTGGTCTCTCTCCTGCCAAAAGACAAACAGATTATTTAGTTAAACAGAGAGACCTGAATGAAGCCTGTATTAAATAAAATTGTCTTCCTATGAGGTTTAATCTAGGCTAAATCCCTCAATAACCTGAGGTCAGTCTTCACAACATTACATCATTAAAAAAAACTTGGTGACGGTGAGATTTAAAAACGAATGATGTAGAGCTCCAAATCTAATCTATCAGGGAATGTCATGATGTCATAATAAGAGCTCTATAATAATAGATAATGTCATGGTTACAGGCTGAGCAGAGCTCTATAATAATAGATAATGTCATGGTTACAGGCTGAACAGAGCTCTGTAATAATAGATAATGTCATGTTTATAGGCTGAACAGAGCTCTATAATAATAGATAATGTCATGTTTATAGGCTGAGCAGAGCTCTATAATAATAGATAATGTCATGTTTATAGGCTGAACAGAGATTTATAATAATAGATAATGTCATGTTTACAGGCTGAGCAGAGCTCTATAATAAATAGATAATGTCATGTTTATAGGCTGAGCAGAGCTCTATAATAATAGATAATGTCATGTTTATAGGCTGAGCAGAGCTCTGTAATAATAGATAATGTCATGTTTATAGGCTGAACAGAGCTCTATAATAATAGATAATGTCATGTTTATAGGCTGAGCAGAGCTCTATAATAATAGATAATGTCATGTTTATAGGCTGAACAGAGATCTATAATAATAGATAATGTCATGTTTATAGGCTGAACAGAGCTCTATAATAATAGATAATGTCATGTTTTAGGCTGAACAGAGATCTATAATAATAGATGATGTCATGTTTTAGGCTGAACAGAGATGGTTGTTTGCCATTCTGTGAGACAATTAAGTTGTGATTTTGTGGTGGGGGGGGGGGACTCTGATGGTATACACATGTTACAGTTAAGCAATAAGACCCGAGGAAGTGTGGTATATGGCCAATATAGCATGGTTAAAGACTGTCCTTAAGCACGACGCAACGCAGAGTGCCTGGATACAGCCCTTAGCCGTGGTATATTGGCCATATATCACAAACCCCTGGGGTGGATTATTGCAATTATAAACTGGTTACCAACGTAATTAGAACAGTAAAAATACATGTTTTGTCATACCCATGGTATACGCCCTGATATACCACGGCTGTCAGCCAATCAGCATTCAGGGCTTTAATCACCCATTTTAAAATGTAGCTTTAACATTATATTATCACATAAATTCCTATAGTACAGAACAACATTTTCAAGTATAGAATTTCAGTAGCATGCTGCTTAAAAACCACACATTCATTAAAAACCTTTAGAGAGTTAGAGCCCGTTTTTAAGACAGTACTTACTGGTGGTAATCAGATCTCCTGACTCCTCTGTCAATATGACCGTTATCTCTCCCTCTTTCTCCTTCTTCACTCCAAAAACTGCATCCTCCTCTTTCTCTTCCTCCTCCTCTTCTTTTACTGTAACATCCTCCTCCTCTTTCACTCTGAACGAGTCTTCCTCTTCCTTCACTGTAACGTCTTTCTCTTCTTCTTTCACTGTAACAGCCTCACCCTCTACTTCTTGTTTTACTGTGACATCCTCTTCTTCCTTCTCCTCTTTCACGACAATGTTCAGCCCCAGAGCTTCTTTCTCCGTCCAGCAGACCTCTTCTTTAACAAGAGTGGGGATGTTTAGGGAGCTCATGGTCGGAGATGTTAGCTAGCTAGTTAGCATTAGCGACTAGCCTAGCGCTAGGCAAATTTAAGACGTCTGCCTGACTAACAACGTAAATATGAAAATAAATGGGGCAACTCGCTATAAAACAGAAGTATGTCTAAAATACATAGGCAAATATGCACTGAAACAGTCTAAAAAGCTTGAATGTTTAGGCCATGTCGCCTAGCAAGCTACTGAAGTGACTGACTCGCTGTTGTTGTTGAAGTGTCCCGTCCACTAGATTATACGTCACACTGGCAGCATCGTCATCAGCTGACTGGAGTGGGTAACGCAGTATAAGGAAATATTTATTTTATTTCCTGACAAACAATTGTATTTTAAAATGTATTTCATTAAATAATATTATATTGATACGTCCAAAGGAAAGCATGTGTTGATTGATTAGTGAAGATGTGTAATGAATGAGAATTTAAACTTTACATCTAACGCTGCATTTAAGGCATTTAATTTAATTTTTCTATCTATTCAATCTAATAGTATCAGTAAAATCTGTTGAAATAAAACCATTGATAAATATACCTAACATAGTACAATCTAATAGCATCAGTAAAATCTGTTGAAATAAAACCACAGATAAATATACCTAACATAGTACATCTATTAAACAATACATCACAATACAGCAGAAATAGTTACACATTATAGAGATCCATTCCTGGATGTACAGGTCTGTTGGATAAACCTTCAGAAATAGTTACACATTATAGAGATCCATTCCTGGATGTACAGGTCTGTTGGATAAACCTTCAGAAATAGTTACACATTATAGAGATCCATTCATGAATGTACAGGTCTGTTGGATAAACCTTCAGAAATAGTTACACATTATAGAGATCCATTCATGGATGTACAGGTCTGTTGGATAAACCATCAGAAATAGTTACACATTATAGATCCATTCATGGATGTACAGGTCTGTTGGATAAACCTTCAGAAATAGTTACACATTATAGAGATCCATTCATGGATGTACAGGTCTGTTGGATAAACCTTCAGAAATGTCCGCTGCTGATTTCTTCCAGGTGTCCATAGCGGACACCCTGGCCCTGTGAATCCTGGCCGTGGACAAATTCTCAGTCAGAAACACAAGTCAGAACACAGCCTCTCTATTCTCTCATGTGTTTTCAGGTCCTCTGACTGGGAAAATATCTTTTCACAATGAGAGCAGTGGTATGTCTTCTCCTCCTGTGTATTAGTATGTTGGAAAGGCTTTTCTCCTGTGTGTGTTCTCTCATGCGTTTTCAGACTCACTAACCACCTAAAACTCCTTCCACAGTGAGAACAGTGGTAGGGCTTTTCTCCTGTATGTATTCTCTCATGCGTTTTCAGGTTCCCTAACTACATAACACCTGTCCAGACCCACTAGAACACACCCCCATCGTCATTAACTACATCACACCTGCCCAGATCCACTAGAACACACCTCCAGCTCCATTAACTACATCACACCTGCCCAGACCCACTAGAACACACCTCCATCTCCATTAACTACATCACACCTGCCCAGACCCACTAGAACACACCTCCATCTCCATCAACTACATCACACCTGCCCAGACCCACTGGAACACACCTCCATCTCCATTAACTACATCACACCTGCCCAGACCCACTAGAACACACCTCCATCTCCATTAACTACATCACACCTGCCCAGACCCACTAGAACACACCTCCATCTCCATTAACTACATCCCACCTGCCCAGACCCACTAGAACACACCTCCATCTCCATTAACTACATCCCACCTGCCCAGACCCACTAGAACACACCTCCATCTCAATTAACTACATCACACCTCCATCTCCATTAACTACATCACACCTGCCCAGACCCACTAGAACACACCTCCATCTCCATTAACTACATCACACCTGTCCAGACCCACTAGAACACACCTCCATCTCCATTAACTACATCACACCTGTCGTCATTAACTACATCACACCTGCCCAGACCCACTAGAACACACCTCCATCTCCATTAACTACATCACACCTGCCCAGACCCACTAGAACACACCTCCATCTCCATTAACTACATCACACCTGCCCAGACCCACTAGAACACACCTCCATCTCCATTAACTACATCACACCTGCCCAGACCCACTAGAACACACCTCCATCTCCATTAACTACATCACACCTGCCCAGACCCACTAGAACACACCTCCATCTCCATTAACTACATCAAACCTGTCCAGACCCACTAGAACACACCTCCATCTCCATTAACTACATCACACCTGCCCAGACCCACTAGAACACACCTCCATTAACTACATCACACCTGCCAAGACCCACTAGAACACACCTCCATCTCCATTAACTACATCACACCTGCCCAGACCCACTTGAACACAACCCCATCTCCATTAACTACATCACACCTGCCCAGACCCACTAGAACACACCTCCATCTCCATTAACTACATCACACCTGCCCAGACCCACTAGAACACATCTCCATTAACTACATTACACCTGCCCAGACCCACTAGAACACACCATCTCCATTGACTACATCACACCTGCCCAGACCCACACCTCCATCTCCATTAACTACATCACACCTGCCCAGACCCACTAGAACACACCTCCATCTACATTAACTACATCACACCTGCCCAGACCCACTAGAACACAGCCAGCGCATTCATCAGCACCATTTATTTTCTCTCTGTCACTTTCAACTTTTAGATAATAAAGCATTTGACCTTTCTATTGAATTAACAACAGAGGATTGGTTGATTTCCAGGTTTAATTAAGTATAATATTTAAGATGAGTTATGAGAAAAGTATCGTCCAACTCTGAGGTATCTCACTTCACCCTCAAATGTCATGTTTGAAATATACAGACAGACAGATTAAAAGTAATTTTACATTGTATAACTGTACTTCTGACAGCCAACTTTCTAACTCCGCCCATAACTTTATGACATCATAACATTCCCAGAAGGATTATTGAGTCATTGTTAGTTTTACACTGAAGACATGACTCTGCCGTTGTGCTGTAGAATTTGTGAATTTTGTCTCGTGTATAATAAGGGACTATCATTTGTCCCAACATCACAGGCCACAGACTTTGATGCAGTTAAAGACTTCCAAAAGTGTCTCCACAATTTAAGATCAACTGAGTTTTTTTAATGGGGTTTCTCCCTGTGCACCTGCCAATGTGAATCCTTTGAACGAGACAAGTTACCAGACAGGACATATTGCTAATGTTCTTCCCATTAATAACCTCAATGACAATTAACTTGTGGGCGGTGGTGGTGATGACGTCCTATTCGATGACGTCGTCCATCGGGGTTCCCCAAAAAAGAAGACGCTCTGGATTGATCACTGTAGTCAGATGTGAAGGAGGAGGTTGATCATCAGGAGTAAGATGTGAAAGAGGAGGTTGATCATCAGGAGTCAGATGTGAAGGAGGAGGTTGACCATCAGGAGTCAGATGTGAAGGAGGAGGTTGATCATCAGGAGTCAGATGTGAAGGAGGAGGTTGATCATCAGGAGTCAGATGTGAAGGAGGAGGTTGATCATCAGGAGATGAGAAGGAGGAGGTTGATCATCAGGAGTCAGATGTGAAGGAGGTTGATCATCAGTAGTCAGATGTGAAGGAGGAGGTTGATCATCAGGAGTCAGATGTGAAGGAGGAGGTTGATCATCAGGAGTCAGATGTGAAGGAGGAGGTTGATCATCAGTGAACCTCTAGGATTATGGCTGGGCTGGCGTTTCCACTTCCAGCTTGGTCATATATTTTGACACATTGAATGTTGATATTGTGAACCTATGTTATATATTTGTACCTCCTGTTTCATGAAGTGATGTCACTAAGTACTGCCCCTGCCTTATTCTAAAATTGATTCAATCATTTTTTCCCCTCATCAATCTACACAATAACCAATAATGACATCACAATACCCCATAAGACATCACATTGCCCCATAATGACATCACAATACCACATAATTACAAAGCAAAAACAGGTAAATAAATGAAAAAAATTGATTTTCTTTAAAAAACAAGGACATTTCTAAGTGACCCCAAACTTTTGAATGGTAATGTACATCTACATGATGTATTGTTACACCATGTAGGAGCAGTATGGACCTAGTCTGTTCATTATATACATCTATATGTATTGTTACACCATGTAGGAGCAGTATAGACCTAGTCTGTTCATTATATACATCTACATGATGTATTGTTACACCATGTAGGAGCAGTATAGACCTAGTCTGTTCATTATATACATCTACATGATGTATTGTTACACCATGTAGGAGCAGTATAGACCTAGTCTGTTCATTATATACATCTACATGATGTATTGTTACACCATGTAGGAGCAGTATAGACCTAGTCTGTTCATTATATACATCTACATGATGTATTGTTACACCATGTAGGAGCAGTATATAAAAATAAATAAATAAATATGATCCTCAACTGCGTTTCCCCTCCAGTCAGCAGACGGCGATGTGCGTCTTTCAGGCGATGCTGCCAGCGTGACGTATAATCTAGTGGACGGTTCTTCATAAACAGCTCGTCAACCACCTCGGTAGCTTGCTAGCCAACATAGGCGAAAGATTCAAGCTATTTATACGCTTTCGGTGTATATTACCTACTGTGTTTTAGACACACTTCTGTCGTATCTACTTGTTAACCTATTTAATTGAATATTACGTTATTTTGTATTAGTCAGCTATAGTAGCTGGCTGGTTAAGTTAGCACTAGCCTAGTCGCTAATGATAGCTAGCTAGCTAACATCCCCGAACATGAGCTCCCTAAACTACTCCACTCCTGTTAAAGAAGAGGCGGTCTGCTGGACGGAGAAAGAAGCTCTGGGGCTGAACATTGTCGTGAAAGAGGAGGAGGAAGAAGAGGATGTTACAGTAAAACAAGAAGTAGAGGGTGAGGCTGTTACAGTGAAAGAAGAGGAAGACGCGTTCAGAGTGAAAGAGGAGGAGGATGTTACAGTAAAAGAAGAGGAGGAAGAGAAAGAGGAGGATGCAGTTTTTGGAGTGAAGAAGGAAGGAGAGATTACTGTCACATTGGAAGATGAAGAGGTGGAGATAGGAGATCTGATTAACACCAGTAAGTACCGCCTTAAATTTGTTTTTAACTTTGGATATTCGGAGTTGGCTCGTCAATACCTCTTCAACGCAGGGCCCAGGATGATGACTGATATCTAGAATCAGACGACGTAGAGAGCAAGCTACCCCTTGTTTTCTCTGTTCGGTTTCCAAAAGTGACTTAACATTTATATTTGAGGGTCTATCTGCTGACCGCAGACTGGGGGGCACTGCATGTAGTGATTTTCATGTAGTGATGTTTTACTACACACCGTGCCCCCCAATAGTACCATGTGAGAGTTGGGTTGGCTACAACAAAGATTATGGATATACTGACAAGATGTCTCTGCCCTAACAAGGCGAGTTGTTGTCCACAAAGCTTCACTGCGGGTTGTCTAGCTCCCGCCTATCCTGTCTTTGGATTGGTGGATACATCTTATTATTGTAATCTATTGTTTATGTTCTATGAGGGTTGGTGTCGTCAACCGCCTGTATTCAATGGAGAGAAATGCTAAGCTACTAGCATGAATATGCACCGCCTGTATTCAATGGAGAGAGATGCTAAGCTACTAGCATGAATATGCATCGCCTGTATTCAATGGAGAGAGATGCTAAGCTACTAGCATGAATATGCACCGCCTGTATTCAATGGAGAGAGATGCTAAGCTACTAGCATGAATATGCATAGCGATCTGGAGACAACTCCTATAGTGTTTTTATCAAAGTTTTCGGTATGTCACGTGTCCACATAACAACTTTAGCACTACGAAACTTCTGTTGGATCAAGTAAACCTCACGTAGCAAATAAGCCTTTCATTTTGTTGTTGACCAAATTCGACACTTTCCACGTTGCGTTGATAATTGTTTCCACTTGGATACAACCTACTGTAACCTACTGGCATGACCTAGAGAGATCCAACCTACTGTAACCTACTGGCGTGACCTAGAGAGTTACAACCTACTGTAGCCTACTGGCATGACCTAGAGAGATACAACCTACTGTAACCTACTGGCATGACCTAGAGAGATACAACCTACTGTAGCCCACTGGCATGAACTAGAGAGTTACAACCTACTGTAACCTACTGGCATGACCTAGAGAGATACAACCTACTGTAGCCTACTGGCATGACCTAGAGAGTTACAACCTACTGTAACCTACTGGCATGACCTAGAGAGATACAACCTACTGTAACCTACTGGCATGACCCAGAGAGTTACAACCTACTGTAACCTACTGACCTAGAAAGCTAAAGTTATACAATTCCTGGAATTTAAATGAATTTTTCCAGTAATAATGATAATTTTTATCTTCCTATCCACATGTGGAATCCCTCTCCTTTGTCGTCCTCTCTACACCAATAACAGACAACTACTGTGGGACTCCCAATCACGGCCGGATGTGATACAGCCTGGATTCGAACCAGGGACTGTAGTGACACCTCTTGCACTGAGATGCAGTGGCTTAGACCGCTGCATCCGTGTGTGTGTTAACTATTAGAATGCTGTACTAGAATGCTTAAAAGGCCTCTAAAATTTTAAATACCGGTTATCGGTATCGTTTTTTGGGGCATGGAAAATATTAGATATCGGTATTAGCCAAAAATGTAATATCGGTGCATCCCTTTATTCTAAAATGTTTCACAATACCCCATAATGACATCACAATACCCCATAATGCCAAAGCAAAAACAGGTTTAGGTTTTTTGCAATGTATTGAAACTATTCCCCAGGATAACTCGTCTCAGAGTAATGTAAGATCCCAGGATAATTAGTCTCAGAGTAATGTAAGATCCCAGGATAACTAGTCTCAGAGTAATGTAAGATCTCAGGATAACTAGTCTCAGAGTAATGTTAGATCCCAGGATAACTAGTCTCAGTGTAATGTAAGATCCCAGGATAACTAGTCTCAGAGTAATGTACGATCCCAGGATAACTAGTCTCAGAGTAATGTAAGATCTCAGGATAACTAGTCTCAGAGTAATGTAAGATCCCAGGATAACTAGTCTCAGAGTAATGTACGATCCCAGGATAACTAGTCTCAGAGTAATGTAAGATCTCAGGATAACTAGTCTCAGAGTAATGTAAGATCCCAGGATAACTAGTCTCAGAGTAATATAAGATGCTTGGAAAAAGAAGCTGAAAAGAATAACAGAACGGCACCATTAGAACTAAAATGTGTCTCCTGGATGTCAGACCCCCAACCCTCCAAACTGTACATAAATAATAAAATGTGTCCCTGGATGTCAGACCCCCAACCCTCCAAACTGTAAATAAATAATACAATGTGTATCCTGAATGTCAGACCTCCAAACTGTAAATAAATAATAAAATGTGTCGCCTGGATGTCAGACCCCCAACCCTCCAAACAGTAAATAAATAATAAAATGTGTATCCTGGATGTCAGACCCCCAACCCTCCAAACTGTACATAAATAATAAAATGTGTATCCTGGATGTCAGACCCCCAACCCTCCAAACTGTAAATAAATAATACAATGTGTCTCCTTGGCAACATTAGAACCTCGGTACGTTTACTGTGTACTGGGTCGAGACAAAGGAATGATGTAAACAAATAATCCAAAATATTTTTGTCAATGAGACAGTATATAAACAAAGGAATGACCGAACCCCCTTTGGCGACTGAATGCTTGTAAGGAAAACTAGATGATCAAAACATTAGATCACATCAAATAAGCCTGAGTGGTTTCACCTCCTCCCAGACTATACTGGATACTACAGTTATAACTATACACAGTTATACAGGATACTACAGTTATACAGGATACTACAGTTATACAGGATACTACAGTTATAACTATACATAGTTATACAGGATACTACAGTTATACAGGATACTACAGTTATACAGGATACTACAGTTATACAGGATACTACAGTTATAACTATACATAGTTATACAGGATACTACAGTTATACAGGATACTACAGTTATACAGGATACTACAGTTATAACTATACATAGTTATACAGGATACTACAGTTATTCAGGATACTACAGTTATAACTATACATAGTTATACAGGATACTACAGTTATACAGGATACTACAGTTATAACTATGCATAGTTATTCCAAAGGTGTGCTACTTGCTATCCACTGTTTGCAAGCCACCGTTGCTGATCTATTTTATTTATTTATTTCACCTTTATTTAACCAGGTAGGCAAGTTGAGAACAAGTTCTCATTTACAACTGCGACCTGGCCAAGATAAAGCAAAGCAGTTCGACACATACAACAACACAGAGTTACACATGGAGTGTAACAAACATACAGTCAATAATACAGTAGAAAAATAAGTCTATATACAATGTGAGCAAGTGAGGTGAGATAAGGGAGGTGAAGGCAAACAAAATATATTAATAAACAAAATATAAAAAAGGCCATAGCAAGTAAAAAAACACTGGAATGGTTGGTTTGCAGTGGAAGAAGGTGCAAAGTAGAGATAGAAATAATGGGGTGCAAAGGAGCAAAATAAATAAATACAGTAGGTAAAGAGGTAGTTGTTTGGGCTAAATTATAGATGGGCTATGTACAGGTGCAGTAATCTATGAGCTGCTCTGACAGCTGGTGTTTAAAGCTAGTGAGGGAGATAAGTGTTTCCAGTTTCAGAGATTTTTGTAGTTCTTTCCAGTCATTGGCAGCAGAGAACTGGAAGGAGAGGCGGCCAAAGGAAGAATTGGTTTTGGGGGTGACCAGAGAGATATACCTGCTGGAGCGCGTGCTACGGGTGGGCGTTGCTATGGTGACCAGCGAGCTGAGATAAGGGGGGACTTTACCTAGCAGGGTCTTGTAGATGACCTGGAGCCAGTGGGTTTGGCGACGAGTGTGAAGCGAGGGCCAGCCAACGAGAGCGTACAGGTCGCAGTGGTGGGTAGTATATGGGGCTTTGGTGACAAAACGGATGGCACTGTGATAGACTGCATCCAATTTATTGAGTAGGGTTTTGGAGGCTATTTTGTAAATGACATCACCGAAGTCGAGGATTGGTAGGATGGTCAGTTTTACAAGGGTATGTTTGGCAGCATGAGTGAAGGATGCTTTGTTGCGGAATAGGAAGCCGATTCTAGATTTAACTTTGGATTGGAGATGCTTGATGTGAGTCTGGAAGGAGAGTTTACAGTCTAACCAGACACCTAGGTATTTGTAGTTGTCCACATATTCTAAGTCAGAGCCGTCCAGAGTAGTGATGTTGGACAGGCGGGCAGGTGCAGGCAGCGATCGGTTGAAGAGCATGCATTTAGTTTTACTTGTATTTAAGAGCAATTGGAGGCCACGGAAGGAGAGTTGTATGGCATTGAAGCTCGCCTGGAGGGTTGTTAACACAGTGTCAAAAGAAGGGCCAGAAGTATACAGAATAGTGTCGTCTGCGTAGAGGTGGATCAGAGACTCACCAGCAGCAAGAGCGACATCATTGATGTATACAGAGAAGAGAGTCGGTCCAAGAATTGAACCCTGTGGCACCCCCATAGAGACTGCCAGAGGTCCGGACAACAGACCCTCCGATTTGACACACTGAACTCGATCAGAGAAGTAGTTGGTGAACCAGGCGAGGCAATCATTAGAGAAACCAAGGCTGTCGAGTCTGCCGATGAGGATGTGGTGATTGACAGAGTCAAAAGCCTTGGCCAGGTCAATGAATATGGCTGCACAGTACTGTTTCCTATCGATAGCGGTTAAGATATCGTTTATGACCTTGAGCGTGGCTGAGGTGCACCCATGACCAGCTCTGAAACCAGATTGCATAGCGGAGAAGGTATGGTGGGATTCGAGATGGTCGGTAATCTGTTTGTTGACTTGGCTTTCGAAGACCTTAGAAAGGCAGAGTAGGATAGATATAGGTCTGTAGCTGTTTGGGTCAAGAGTGTCCCCCCCTTTGAAGAGGGGGATAACCGCAGCTGCTTTCCAATCTTTGGGAATCTCAGACGACACGAAAGAGAGGTTGAAAAGGCTGGTAATAGGGGTGGCAACAATTTCAGCAGATAGTTTTAGAAAGAAAGGGTCCAGATTATCTAGCCCGGCTGATTTGTAAGGGTCCAGATTTTGCAGCTCTTTCAGAACATCAGCTGACTGTATTTGGGAGAAAGAGAAATGGGGAAGGCGTGGGCGAGTAGCAGAGGGGAGGCCAGTGCTGTTGACCGGGGTAGGGGTAGCCAGGTGGAAAGCATGGCCAGCCGTAGAAAAATGCTTGTTGAAATTCTCAATTATAGTGGATTTGTCAGTGGTGACAGTGTTTCCTATCTTCAGTGCAGTTGGAAGCTGGGTGGAGGTGTTCTTATTCTCCATGGACTTTACAGTGTCCCAGAACTTTTTTGAGTTTGTGTTGCAGGAAGCAAATTTCTGCTTGAAAAAGCTAGCCTTGGCTTTTCTAACTGCCTGTGTATACTGGTTTCTAGCTTCCCTGAAAAGTTGCATATCACAGGGGCTGTTCGATGCTAATGCAGAACGCCATAGGATGTTTTTCTGTTGGTTAAGGGCAGTCAGGTCAGGAGAGAACCAAGGGCTATATCTGTTCCTGGTTCTAAATTTCTTGAATGGGGCATGCTTATTCAAGATGGTGAGGAAGGCATTTAAAAAAAATATCCAGGCATCCTCTACTGACGGGATGAGATCAATATCCTTCCAGGATACCTCGGCCAGGTCGATTAGAAAGGCCTGCTCGCTGAAGTGTTTCAGGGAGCGTTTGACAGTGATGAGTGGAGGTCGTTTGATCGCTGACCCATTACGGATACAGGCAATGAGGCAGTGATCGCTGAGATCTTGGTTGAAAACAGCAGAGGTGTATTTGGAGGGCAAGTTGGTTAGGATGATGTCTATGAGGGTACCCGTGTTTACGGAATTGGGGTGATACCTGGTAGGTTCATTGATAATTTGTGTGAGATTGAGGGCATCAAGCTTAGATTGTAGGATGGCTGGGGTGTTAAGCATGTTCCAATTTAGGTCGCCTAGCAGCACAAGCTCTGAAGATAGATGGGGGGCAATCAGTTCACATATGGTGTCCAGAGCACAGCTGGGGGCAGAGGGTGGTCTATAGCAGGCGGCAACAGTGAGAGACTTGTTTTTAGAGAGGTGGATTTTTAAAAGTAGAAGTTCAAATTGTTTGGGAACAGACCTGGATAGTAAAACAGAACTCTGCAGGCAATCCTTGCAGTAGATTGCAACACCGCCCCCTTTGGCCGTTCTATCTTGTCTGAAAATCTTGTAGTTAGGGATGAAAATGTCAGAATTTTTGGTGGTCTTCCTAAGCCAGGATTCAGACACGGCTAAAACATCTGGGTTGGCAGAGTGTGCTAAAGCAGTGAACAAAACAAACTTAGGGAGGAGGCTTCTAATGTTAACATGCATGAAACCAAGGCTATTACGGTTACAGAAGTCATCAAAAGAGAGCGCCTGGGGAATAGGAGTGGAGCTAGGTACTGCAGGGCCTGGATTCACCTCTACATCACCAGAGGAACAGAGGAGGAGTAGGATAAGGGTACGGCTAAAAGCTATGAGAATTGGTCGTCTAGAACGTCTAGAACAGAGAGTAAAAGGAAGTTTCTGGGGGCGATAAAATAGCTTCAAGGAATAATGTACAGACAAAGGTATGGTAGGATGTGAATACAGTGGAGGTAAACCTAGGTAATGAGCGATGATGAGAGAGATATTGTCTCTAGAAACATCATTGAAACCAGGTGATGTCATCGCATATGTGGGTGGTGGAACTGAAAGGTTGGATATATAGTGAGCAGGGCTAGAGGCTCTACAGTGAAATAAGCCAATAAACACTAACCAGAACAGCAATGGACAAGGCATATTGACATTAAGGAGAGGCATGCTTAATCGAGTGATCATAAGGGTCCAGTGAGTAGAGGTTGGTTGGGGTCACGGCGATCCAGACAGCTGGCCGGGTAGCTGGCTATCGGTAGCAAGATAACATAGGATGGAGGTCTGTTTTTTTTTTATTTTTTTATTATTATTATTTTTTTTTTTCACCTCGTTCGTTTCCGTCGGTAGATTAGTGGGGTTCCGTGTGGTAGAGGGGATCGATCCGTATTGACGGGAGGATGGATGAGCCCATGTATTGCGAGATCTTGGCCGACAACCTCCTTCCCTCAGTAAGAGCATTGAAGATGGGTCATGGCTGGGTCTTCCAGCATGACAACGACCCGAAACACACAGCCAGGGCAACTAAGGAGTGGCTCCGTAAGAAGCATCTCAAGGTCCTGGAGTGGCCTAGCCAGTCTCCAGACCTGAACCCAATAGAAAATCTTTGGAGGGAGCTGAAAGTCCGTATTGCCCAGCGACAGCCCCAAAACCTGAAAGATCTGGAGAAGGTCTGTATGGAGGAGGAGTGGGCCAAAATCCCTGCTGCAGTGTGTGCAAACCTGGTCAAGAACTACAGGAAACGTATCTCTGTAATTGCAAACAAAGATTTCTGTACCAAATATTAAGTTCTGCTTTTCGGATGTATCAAATACTTATGTCATGCAATAAAATGCAAATTAATTACTTAAAAATCATACAATGTGATTTTCTGGATTTTTGTTTTAGATTCCGTCTCTCACAGTTGAAGTGTACCTATGATACAAATTACAGACCTCTACATGCTTTGTAAGTAGGAAAACCTGCAAAATCGTCAGTGTATCAAATACTTCTTCTCCCCACTGTATAGTGTTTTATGACAAACCTTTTTTACAAATCCGTCAAGACACCAACTTAGACTTTACAGTGAAATGCTTTACTTACAAGCCCTTAACCAACAGTGCAGTTCAAGAAGAAAACGTTTACCAAGTAGACTAAAATAAAAAGTAATAATAAAAAGTAACACAATGAGAATAACAATAACGAGGCTATATACAGGGGGCACTGGTACCGAGTCAGTGTGGAGGCTATATACAGGGGGCACCGGTACCGAGTCAGTGTGCGGGGGTACAGGCTAGTTGAGGTCATCTGTACATGGTGGGGGCGTAGTGACTATGCATAGGTAACAAACAACCAGCGAGTAGCAGCAGTGCACAAAATGGAGGGGGGTGGGGGGGGTCAATGTAAATTGTCTGGTGGCGATTTCATGAATTGTTCAGCAGTCTTATGTCTTGGGGGAAGAAGCTGTTGAGGAGGCTTTTGGTCCTAGACTTGGTGCTCCGGTACCACTTGCCGTGCAGTAGCAGAGAAAACAGTTTATAACTTGAGTGACTGGAGTCTCTGACAATTTTGTGGGCTTTCCTCTGACACCGCCTATTATATAGGTCCTGGATGGCAGGAAGCTTGGCCACAGTGATGTACTGGGCTGTTCGCACTACCCTCTGTAGCGCCGAGCAGTTGCCATACCAGGTGGTGATGCAACCGGTCAGGATGCTCTCGATGGTGCAGCTGTATTACCTTTTGAGGATCTGGGGAACCATGCCAAATCTTTTCAGTCTCCTGAGGGGGAAAAGGTTTTGTTGTGCCCTCTTCATGACTGTCTTGGTATATACCCACGTGGGTGATTGAAAGATGAACTGAGGTCCACACTCCAGTCCAGTTGATGGTGGTAATGCACCTTAAATTATTCTGAATTTATATGAAAGTGCAGCGATTTATGTTTCTAGAAATGTATTGCAATTGAGAATGGATTCACATTTAGATGGAATATTTGACTATTTTAGCTGCCAGAGCCAGTCTACCTCTGAAAATAACATACAGTCCTTGGACCTTGAGGAGTAACGGGGGCAGCAATCAGCAGTAGAAACAATAACAAAGCGTACTCCCTGCCCATTTCAGTAAAAAGCATATTGGGCTAAGCTAATAGGAGATATTGAGGACTACAGTATTTCAGGCATTGTCATTAGATGCATTTGATCAATTGTTAACGTTTTGTTGATGGTCCACTCTTGATGTTCTACACGTTACAGTGTAGCTTCAGACATTCCTACAGAACAACATTAAAGTGTAGAACCCCTTTACTGCATATTGGTTCAACAACTGCAGAGACGGTACTTACTGGGGTTAAACGGATCTCCAACCTCCTCCTCTTTCACACCAAAAACTGCATCCTCCTCTTTCTCATCCTCCTCTTCTTTCACTGTAACATCCTCTTCCTCTTTCACTCTGAACGCGTCTTCCTCTTCTTTCACTGAAACGTCTTTCTCTTCTTCTTTCACTGTAACAGCCTCATCCTCTACTTCTTGTTTTACTGTGACATCCTCTTCTTCATTCTCCTCTTTCACGACAATGTTCAGCCCCAGACCCTCTTTCTCCGTCCAGCAGACTGCCTCTTCTTTAACAAGAGGGGGGTAGTTTAGTGAGCTCATGGTCGGGGATGTTAGCTAGCTAGCTATCTAGCTATCATTAGCGACTAGGCTAGTGCTAACTAAACCAGCCAGCTACTATAGCTGACTAATACAAAATAACGTAATATTAAATTAAATAGGTTAACAAGTTGATACGACAGAAGTGTGTCGAAAACACAGTAGCTAATATACACCGAAAGCGTATAAATAGCTTGAATCTTTCGGCTGTGTTGGCTAGCAAGCTACCGAGGTCGTTGACGAGCTGTTTATGAAGAACCGTCCACTAGGTTATACGTCACGCTGGCAGCATCGCCTGAAAGACGCACATCGCCGTCTGCTGACTGGAGGGGAAACGCAGTTGAGGATCATATTTTATTTTCCGACAAAAGATTATTTTAAATGGATTTAATTAAATAATACTATTATATTGAGACATACAAAGACAGGAATGTGTTGATTGATTAGTGAGAATAAAACATGTTTATTACAGCACACTACTCATGTAGATGTATATAATGAACAGACTAGGTCTATACTGCTCCTACATGGTGTAACAATACATCATGTAGATGTATATAATGAACAGACTAGGTCTATACTGCTCCTACACGGTGTAACAATACATCATATAGATGTATACAATGAACAGACTAGGTCTATACTGCTCCTACATGGTGTAACAATACATCATGTATATAATGAACAGACTAGGTCTATACTGCTCCTACATGGTGTAACAATACATCATGTAGATGTATATAATGAACAGACTAGGTCTATACTGCTCCTACATGGTGTAACAATACATCATGTATATAATGAACAGACTAGGTCCATACTGCTCCTACATGGTGTAACAATACATCATGTATATAATGAACAGACTAGGTCTATACTGCTCCTACATGGTGTAACAATACATCATGTATATAATGAACAGACTAGGTCTATACTGCTGCTACATTTTTTGTATTATAATTTTATATTTACTTAACCTTTATTTAACCAGGTCGGCCAGTTGAGAACAAGTTCCCATTTACAACTGCAACCCATTATGATGTCATAATGACCTTGCCAAGATAAAGCAAAGCAGTGAGACAAAAACAGAGTTACACATAAACAAACGTACAGTCAATAACACCATAGAAACATCTATATACAGTGTGTGCAAATGGAGTACGAAGGTAAGGCAATAAATAGGCCATAGTAGCGAAGTAATTACAATTTAGCAAATTAACACTGGAGTGATAAATTATGATGTGACGGGAATGGGAACAATCTTTGTTTGGTTTTAGAATGGCATTTTTCCCCTTGAATTAGCAAGCACACTAGCGAAGTGGCGCGAAGCTCTCCATCGTCAACAAACGCAGACAACGCAACACGCCTAACGTCCCGAAAAAATTTCAATAATCTAATAAAACTATATTGAAAAAAACATACTTTACGATGATATTGTCACATTTATCAAATCAAAGCCGGAGATATTAGCCGTCTATAACGACAGCTTTTCAGAAGGCAATACCCGGTCCCTTCTTGCGCGTTCCAGAAAACAGGAAATTGGTGTCACGTCATGCCAAGAGCTCTTATTCAACCTCAGATCAAGTTATACACTCCATTTCTTCTCTCACTGCCTGTTGACATCTAGTGGAAGGCGTATGCAGTGCATGTCGACCAATAGAACACATGCAAATTAATAAACTGACCCTAGAACAGACTGCCTGATTTCAGATTTCTCACTTCCTGTCAGGAAGTTTGCTGCAAAATGAGTTCTGTTTTACTCACAGATATAATTCAAACGGTTTTAGAAACTAGAGTGTTTTCTATCCAATAGTAATAATAATATGCATATTGTACGAGCAAGAATTGAGTACGAGGCAGTTTAATTTGGGAACGACATTTTTACAAAGTGAAAACAGCACCCCCTATTGAGAAAAGGTTAATGAACAGTCCAGCAGGCATCAGCTATGTAGCCAAGTGATCATAGGGTCCAGTGAACAGCAATATATGAACCAGGGAAGCCGTTAGGTAGTCGTTACTATGCTAGCCGGGAGCCGCGCCTGGGTCGAGGCTAACTAGTGCTAGCTTCGGGACAAGGGTGTCACCGACGTCTGGCAAAGGCCGGTTGAGGGCACATCTGACGGAATTGCGTTGGCAGACCAGTCGTGATGGATCGGCGGGGCTCTGTGTCGACAAAGGGTCCAGGCCAACTGGCAAAAGAGGTATTGTAGCTGGAGCAATTTTGTTTGCTAGCCGGGAGATGCACCTGGCTCGAGGCTAACTGGTGCTAGCTTCGGGACAAGGGCGTTAGCCACTATAGCCAATCCGGTGCAAAGGTCCAGAGCTTACGGCAGGAATGCGGTAATGTAGTGGCTTCTAGTCGTCTTAGTGAAGAGTCTGGGAGACATCAGCTGTGTAGCCGAGTGATCATAGGGTCCACTGAGCAGGCCGGGAGATGGGCCTGGCTCAAGGCTAGCGTCGAGGCTGGGCCACTCGGTAGCAGCTAGCCAGCTGCGATTATCTGGTGTAATGGTCCAGAGCTTACGGCAGTAATACGGTGATGTAGTGGAGAAAAACAGTCCGATATGCTCAGGGTTGATATCGCGCAGTGCAGACTGGCAGGTATTATCCAGGCTAAAAGCGGCTGGTGTCTGAGCTAAAAAGGTAAAGGCCGCTAGCAGTGGCTAACAATGACTAAATAGCTAGTAGCTAATTAGCTTCTGATGGCTAGCTTCTGATGGAGGTTCTAGCTATAAGGTCTAAAAAAAAATAGCAGATCCGTATCACATTGGGTGAGGCGGGTTGCCGGAAGGTATATGTAAATAAAAATGGAAAAAGAGATTGAAATATATTGCAATATATACAAAAAAAGATAACATTTACAACAACAAACACGTCTTACTGCTACACGCCATCTTGGATTACAAGATGACTCAGTTAAAAACCATTGGATTTAGCAAACTCTGAAATTATTTAGTATTTCTGTGCCCATGAAAACGGTTTTCCCAGCGTAACATAAGGAGCCACTAAATGATAAGTGGGTCGAGTGCATTTCAGAATACAAAAAAACTGTCCGACAGCAATATCCCGTATTTAAGTTGAAGTTCATCATATGACAAGCGTAACGTTATGACTATAACTACTGTTCCCTGAAGGAGGGAAACTAGGTACAACATACGATCAAATCCACGCCTTGCTGGAAGCCCCACCACCCACAGGTGATGAGAGGCTTGGATTTATTCTGCTCTTTAATACCGCTCTTCACCGACACAGGAAAGGGCGGGGACAAACAGGTGTTGTACCTCATTTCCCTCCTTCAGGGAAGTGCAATTATAATCAAAGTTACACTGCCTTTCAGTCATTCAACTTCGGTACAACATACTATGGGGAAATACAATCATTCCGAAGTCCAGCAGCGGAGGGGCGAATCCCTCTGGTCAGGTTATGTTGACGAGCGGCTCCCTCTGGTCAGGTTGTGTTGACGAGCGGCTCCCTCTGGTCAGGTTGTGTTGACGAGCGGCTCCCTCTGGTCAGGTTGTGTTGACGAGCGGCTCCCTCTGGTCAGGTTGTGTTGACGAGCGGCTCCCTCTGGTCAGGTTGTGTTGACGAGCGGCTCCCTCTGGTCAGGTTGTGTTGACGAGCGGCTCCCTCTGGTCAGGTTGTGTTGACGAGCGGCTCCCTCTGGTCAGGTTGTGTTGTCGACCGGCTCCCTCTGGTCAGGTTGTGTTGTCGACCGGCTCCCTCTGGTCAGGTTGTGTTGTCGACCGGCTCCCTCTGGTCCGGTTGTGTTGACGACCGGCTCCCTCTGGTCCGGTTGTGTTGACGACCGGCTCCCTCTGGTCCGGTTGTGTTGACGACCGGCTCCCTCTGGTCCGGTTGTGTTGACGACCGGCTCCCTCTGGTCCGGTTGTGTTGACGACCGGCTCCCTCTGGTCCGGTTGTGTTGACGACCGGCTCCCTCTGGTCCGGTTGTGTTGACGACCGGCTCCCTCTGGTCCGGTTGTGTTGACGACCGGCTCCCTCTGGTCCGGTTGTGTTGACGACCGGCTCCCTCTGGTCAGGTTGTGTTGACGACCGGCTCCCTCTGGTCAGGTTACGTTGACGACCGGCTCCCTCTGGTCAGGTTACGTTGACGAGCGGCTCCCTCTGGTCAGGTTACGTTGACGAGCGGCTCCCTCTGGTCAGGTTACGTTGACGAGCGGCTCCCTCTGGTCAGGTTACGTTGACGACCGGCTCCCTCTGGTCAGGTTACGTTGACGACCGGCTCCCTCTGGTCAGGTTACGTTGACGACCGGCTCCCTCTGGTCAGGTTACGTTGACGACCGGCTCCCTCTGGTCAGGTTACGTTGACGACCGGCTCCCTCTGGTCAGGTTACGTTGACGACCGGCTCCCTCTGGTCAGGTTACGTTGACGACCGGCTCCCTCTGGTCAGGTTACGTTGACGACCGGCTCCCTCTGGTCAGGTTACGTTGACGACCGGCTCCCTCTGGTCAGGTTACGTTGACGACCGGCTCCCTCTGGTCAGGTTACGTTGACGACCGGCTCCCTCTGGTCAGGTTACGTTGACGACCGGCTCCCTCTGGTCAGGTTACGTTGACGACCGGCTCCCTCTGGTCAGGTTACGTTGACGACCGGCTCCCTCTGGTCAGGTTACGTTGACGACCGGCTCCCTCTGGTCAGGTTACGTTGACGACCGGCTCCCTCTGGTCAGGTTACGTTGACGACCGGCTCCCTCTGGTCAGGTTACGTTGACGACCGGCTCCCTCTGGTCAGGTTACGTTGACGACCGGCTCCCTCTGGTCAGGTTACGTTGACGACCGGCTCCCTCTGGTCAGGTTACGTTGACGACCGGCTCCCTCTGGTCAGGTTACGTTGACGACCGGCTCCCTCTGGTCAGGTTACGTTGACGACCGGCTCCCTCTGGTCAGGTTACGTTGACGACCGGCTCCCTCTGGTCAGGTTACGTTGACGACCGGCTCCCTCTGGTCAGGTTACGTTGACGACCGGCTCCCTCTGGTCAGGTTACGTTGACGACCGGCTCCCTCTGGTCAGGTTACGTTGACGACCGGCTCCCTCTGGTCAGGTTACGTTGACGACCGGCTCCCTCTGGTCAGGTTACGTTGACGACCGGCTCCCTCTGGTCAGGTTACGTTGACGACCGGCTCCCTCTGGTCAGGTTACGTTGACGACCGGCTCCCTCTGGTCAGGTTACGTTGACGACCGGCTCCCTCTGGTCAGGTTACGTTGACGACCGGCTCCCTCTGGTCAGGTTACGTTGACGACCGGCTCCCTCTGGTCAGGTTACGTTGACGACCGGCTCCCTCTGGTCAGGTTACGTTGACGACCGGCTCCCTCTAGTCAGGTTATGTTGACGAGCGGCTCCCTCTGGTTATGACTTCGAGTCATTTGTGTGTCTTAATTATTTGATCCAACAGAATGCTTAAAGCATCAGACAAGTTCAGTACGTATATTTGATTTTATAAAAACACATGGGGCGATTGGTAGAAAGAACAGATGACTCTTGGTTGACCAAGATGTATTTTAGTTGGGGACAGCACTAGAACATGATTTTGGGGCTCCCGAGTGGCGCAGCGGACACTGCATCCCAGTGCTTGAGGCGCCACTACAGACACCCTGGATCAAATCCAGACTGTATCACAACCGGCCGTGATTGGGAGTCCCATAGGGCGGCGCACAATTGGCCCAGCATCGTCCGGTGTAGGCAGTCATTGTAAATAAGAATTTGTTCTTAACTGACTTAACTGACTTAACTGAAATAAAGGTTACACTTAAATAAATTTATAAAACAGTGTTTCATGATAAACCATTTTTTACAAATCCGTCAAGGCACCAACTTTGAGAAGGGTTTAAAACAAAGGTTTCAAACCAATTCATGAATGTAATTGCTTCTAGGTATGTCTTGCCTTTAATGTAAAGGCATGACAAAAAATTGGCTGAATATTTTACAATGACTTATCAACAGCTCTAATAATTTGCCTTCACAGGAATTCTTCACTGGCAATTCTAGAATATACTATATAGCCTAGAAACCTGGTTAAACTATCACTATGACATCATGGATGAATTCTAGAATATAATATATAGCCTAGAAATCTGGTTAAACTATCATTATGACATCATGCATGGCCAGTCCTTGTATTCATAGTGTAGTGAATTCAGGGGGTAGCCCTGAGCTGGACTCAAACCTGGGTCCAGCGACTGTCAAGCCAACACCTTATAACTGTTACACCAAGATGTCTGAACTTCTTGACGAGTTCGCTAGGTGTTGAGTTAGGGTTGCTACAATAGCTTTCTCTATGAATTTGAGAGTGGTTACATTTCTCCAGCCCCATCCCTCAGCTGTTTACCAAACCAAGTCTCTTGGCAGCCATTTTGTTGCTGTTTAAATACTAGGTTGTCCCTTTAAAAAAGCCACACATCAATCAACCAATCTGAAGTTGAAACAATAACAAAGCAGTCATTCCACCACTGTTTTGGTAATAAGATGATGATGGGCCTGGAGACATTTAACTACTCTCAAATTCATAGACAGACCTATGGATGAAAGGACTGACCATCCATGATATCAACATTATAGTTAACCATGTTGAGGCTGTTGATATACATTGTTTCTAAACATTGGAGTAAAAAAAGCTTATTTGGGGTTCTGATGGGGTACAACAGTTGAACTAAGCTCATGAGGCATGTGTTATATTCTCCAAGAATCAATGGCTATTGCAGATTTCCCTTTTAACACCAAACATCAGTTCAACAACTGCAGAGTTTGTACCTCTGTATTTAAGACAGTACTTACCAGTGGTAATCACGGCCCGGTTTCTCAAAACCATCTTATGGCTAAGTTCATCTTTAGAACCACTGGATGCCTTAAATTGCGTTTGGGAAATCGGGTCCAGATATCCAGTTTCTTCCTCTTCTTCCAATGAGACCGTATCTCCCCATCCTGCGCTTTCACTTCAAAAACTGAATCCTCCTCATCTTTACTGTAACACCCTCCTCCTCTTTCACTCTGAACGCCTCTTCTTTCACTGTAACGTCTTCCTCTTCTTTCACTGAAACGTCTTTCTCTTCTTCTTTCAGGGTAACAACCTCACCCTCTACTTGTTTTTGTATTGTAACATCCTTCTCTTCCTCCTCCTCTTTGATGAGAGCTTCTTTCTCCGTCCAGCAGACCGTCTCTTCTTCACCAGGAAGAGAGTAATTTAGTGAACTCATGGTCGGAGATGTTAGCTAGCTAGGCTAATGCTAACTTAACCAGCCCGCCAGCTGAATAATAACAACAACACCGTAAATATGAAATGAAATAATATAACTTACTAACTAGACGACAGACGAGGGTTTAAAACACAGTGGCTAATATACACTAAAGCGTCTAAAGAGCTTTATTGGTTCGGCTATTTTGTCTAGCAAGCTACCGAGGTGGCGGACTAACTGTTGCTGCTGCTGAAAGAAGCGTTCCGTTCACTAGATTATACGTCACACTAACAGCATTGCGTTCCGTCCACTAGATTATACGTCACACTAACAGCATTGCCTTAAAATCGCCCACCGCCATCTGCTGACTGGAGTGGGTAACGCTCAGTCTGAACCTCTGACTGCGATGGAGATGTGCGACTTTAAGACAATGACGCTAGTGTGACGTAAAATATATATTATAATGTTCAGACAAAAAGTTAGTGTAGGAAGCATGAGTTTTTACTCACCAGTGTAACAATACAGTGTGGTTAAAGACTTAGTAACTTAGTTGTGTTCACGATCTGGTTCCCTATAAGCACAACCAGTTATGTTTTTGAATTATCACATATGTATTAATTTATTTCGGGATTCTGGGTAATCCACAGCAGATTTATGGAGAATTGCTGTGGGTGAGTTCAAAATGGAATAGTCCCGGGATAGAAATATATAAAGTTGACATTACATCATAAAATCCACCTTTTAAATCATACATTAGCAATTTATGTTTTAGTAACTACTGTTGTTGGTTTGGTGTCAAGTAAGCCTCTCTTTATATGTTATTTGCCAAATCTCAGTTTTCCATGTGGGTTTTATGCGAAAGTTCCCTCTTTCAAGTTGGTATCTAACTGGAAAATGCATCTTCTTTAGGAGTGCTATTTTTACCCTGTCGACTACTGATCGTTCATCCACACTGTGTGTCTCATCAATGCAGGTCATTTATGACAAATGTATAAAGTATATGTTTTATAAACTCATGAACACCAGCCAGTTTATCAGCCCGGTTCTGTTAGTTTAGGTGTATTATACTTCTTCGCCACCAGAGGGGGACATTTAGTCATTTTCCAGGTTAATTTTATATATTTTGATACTAAAATGGATGACAGTTTATTCTGATGTAGTGAATATGAGACACATGGAAACAATTGATTCATTTACTATAGTAAATTAGGAATTAGTTGGAATTGTTAAATCCACTATACGATCACAATAACTTTGATAGACATTTCAATTGTTTTTTTGTTAGTATATTATAGGGCAGATTAATGTAGAATTGCTGTGGGAGTGCTATTTATATCCCGTCACTACTGATCATTCATCCATACTGTGTGTGTCCCATCATTGCAGCTTTGGAAATAAATGAACTATCCATCCATTGCTCCTTCCTGTGTTGACTCACTGACTTGAGAGACCAGGAAGGTCACACTAGCTCGATAGGTTGATATCTAGCTCAAGCTTCACCTCATGCTTTTCATTAACTGTGTGGTTGTGTTATCTAGTGGGAACCCGTTAGCATGGTGGGCTCTGGTGCCTTCTTGCCGTGGGCTCAAAATGACAGAGGAAATCAACCTGCTTGCTCCTTTATGTTGTGTCAACTTTTCGATGTGTTACTTTTGATACCGGAGCAACGAGCCATGCGTCCAAATCACTAAACAATCATTCAAAGCAGTGTGCTGATGCCTGTATCACTTTATCAGCAGCAAGTCATCAATGGCGTCTGGAGATTCATTTCATCGAACAACCACCTGATTGGTTTGGTATTGGGCTGGTTCAACACTGCAGGCGACTGCCAACTGACTGATCTACAAATCACCATACATCATAAATAACTACTCATTATTATTTATAAATCAGTCAGCCAGTCAATTTACCCACAATGCAGCATGGACTTGATGCTCTCGATCAAGGCCAGTGGTTTAGTAGAAGACATGAAGGCTACGCTGCTACGGTGTGGGACATCATCTATAATAATGGCATAAAGGCTATGCTGCTACATGCTACAATTGGCTGGAAAGCATCAATGCTTCAGGAAGCTTTGTTTCACTACTTTTCAGCATGTTCTCTGTGAAGTAGACTTTGGGAGTTTTGTAACTTTTACAACCTTGGCTTACTGTTAGCGCGCTAGCTGACTGACACCTGTAATCTTTATATTTTGGATTTTGGGGATTTTTCCTGCCATTATTCTGTTTGCCTCTTTTGATCTGCAGTTATGTTTTAGTTGGGTTTTGTTAGTTGGGTTCTAACTGGTCTCCAGTAGTTGGGCTCCAGCTCGCTGACCATAGCTAGTTGACTAAATAGCTAATGTTAGCTGGCTGGCTAAGATAATTAGTTGGTTAGATGGCGTTATGTATTTACAAAACTGTGGTTTACTTTAATCACTCAAGTCACGAGTGCAAACGATTGGTTTAATTTGAAGTTCTACATTTGAAGTTATTTCTGTTGTAGTTTACATCATAAGTAATAGGCTGGTCCTCCATATTACTTCACACCTGACTTTGGCATTCTTTGGAATTCTGATTGGTTTAATGTAATAACTCCAAAAATAGAACTGTGAGGTGTTACTTTGCATTGGAAATGTTTTAATATTTTATTTGATATTTTATAAACAATACAAAACATACACATACAAACAACATCATAGAAACATTAACTACATCACACCTGCCCAGACCCACTAGAACACACCTCCATCTCCATTAACTACATCACACCTGCCCAGACCCACTAGAACACACCTCCATCTCCATTAACTACATCACACCTGTCCAGACCCACTAGAACACACCCCCATCTCCATTAACTACATCACACCTGCCCAGACCCACTAGAACACACCTCCATCTCCATTAACTACATCACACCTGCCCAGACCCACTAGAACACACCTCCATCTCCATTAACTACATCACACCTGTCCAGACCTACTAGAACACACCCCCATCTCCATTAACTACATCACACCTGCCCAGACCCACTAGAACACACACCGGTGGCGATTTTAGCATGTAAATCTTGGTGGGGCCTCCTCAACATTTTTTTAGATGCATGCCAGCAAGACACTACGAAACACAACACGATTTGCAGTAAGATGTTTACATGATCAGTCCAATCAAAGCTACTGTACATATAATGTGATTTGACATAATTTTATCTGTGGCCAATGACCTTGAGCCTTCTTGGAAGGCCACTTGTAATATAACTCTATGGCAGGACCCAAAGGGCTGACATTTCTACCTTTACTAAGGACATAAACTTCACCACGACGTAGTGTCCCCATGAGTGACAGAACACTGAGCCAATTACAGCGCAATGCTCCTATTTATTACAGCCCCACCACCAGAGAAAGCACTGAGCTAGGCTGAAACACCTGCAGCTACACCTACACCTTCAGCTAGGCTGAAACACCTGCAGCTACACCTACACCTTCAGCTAGGCTGAAACACCTGCAGCTACACCTACACCTTCAGCTAGGCTGAAACACCTGCAGCTACACCTACACCTTCAGCTAGGCTGAAACACCTGCAGCTACACCTACACCTTCAGCTAGGCTGAAACACCTGCAGCTACACCTACACCTTCAGCTAGGCTGAAACACCTGCAGCTACACCTACACCTTCAGCTTGGCTGAAACACCTGCAATTTGGAGCTTACTCAAGAAAACAAGAAAGATACCAAATGTATTAACTCAATGATATATATTATTTTTTACATTGTTTGTAAACTGATATGCGACACTAATTAATGCCAAAATAACATGCAAAAATTCTGGGGCTCTGCCCTGAATGACGGGTCGCCACTGACACACCCCCATCTCCAGCATCACTCTCCGCCATTTTATTTCTCTCCGTCGCCCTTTACATTTTTAGATAATAAAGAATTTGACCTTTCCATTGAGTTAACAGTGGAGGATTGGTTGATTTCCAGGTTTTAAGAATAGTATTGAAGACGATTGATGAGAAAAGTATCGTCCAACTCTGGGGTATCTCACTGCATCCTCATATGCCATGTCTTGAAATATACAGACAGACAGATTAAAAGTAATTTTACATTGTATAACTGTACTTCTGACAGCCAACTCTCTAACTCCTCCCATAACTTTATGACGTCATAACATTCCCAGAAGGATTATTGAGTCATTGTTAGTTTTACACTGAAGACATGACTCTGCCGTTGTGCTGTAGAATTTGTGAATTTTGTCTCGTGTATAATAAGGGACTATCATTTGTCCCAACATCACAGGCCACAAACTTTGATACAGTTAAAGACTTACAAAATTTTTTCCGCAGTTTAAGATCAACTGAGTTTTTTTAATGGGGTTTCTCCCTGTGCACCTGCCAATGTAAATCGATTGAACGAGACAAGCTACCAGACAGGACATATTGCTAATGTTCTTCCCATTAATAACCTCAATGACAATTAGCTTGTGGGCGGTTGTGGTGATGACGTCCTATTCGATGACGTCGTCCATCGGGATTCCCCAAAAAAGAAGACGCTCTGGATTGATCATCAGGAGTCAGATGTGAAGGAGGAGGTTGATCATCAGGAGTCAGATGTGAAGGAGGAGGTTGATCATCAGGAGTCAGATGTGAAGGAGGAGGTTGATCATCAGGAGTCAGATGTGAAGGAGGAGGTTGATCATCAGGAGTCAGATGTGAAGGAGGAGGTTGATCATCAGGAGTCAGATGTGAAGGAGGAGGTTGATCATCAGGAGTCAGATGTGAAGGAGGAGGTTGATCATCAGGAGTCAGATGTGAAGGAGGAGGTTGATCATCAGGAGTCAGATGTGAAGGAGGAGGTTGATCATCAGGAGTCAGATGTGAAGGAGGAGGTTGATCATCAGGAGTCAGATGTGAAGGAGGAGGTTGATCATCAGGAGTCAGACGTGAAGGAGGAGGTTGATCATCAGGAGTCAGATGTGAAGGAGGAGGTTGATCATCAGGAGTCAGATGTGAAGGAGGAGGTTGATCATCAGGAGTCAGATGTGAAGGAGGAGGTTGATCATCAGGAGTCAGATGTGAAGGAGGAGGTTGATCATCAGTGAACCTCTAGGATTGTGGCTGGGCTGGCGTTTCCACTTCCAGCTTGGTCATATATTTTGATACATTGAATGTTGATACTGTGAAACTATGTTATATATTTGTACCTCCTGTTTCATGAAGTGATGTCACTAAGTACTGCCCCTATATATACAATGCATTCGGAAAGCATTCAGACCCCTTCACTTTTTCCACATTTTGTTACGTTACAGCCTTATTCTAAAATTGATTCAATCATTTTTTTCCCGCATCAATCTACACAATACCCAATAATGACATCACAATACCCCATAATGACACCACATTGCCCCATAATGACATCACAATACCCCATAATGACAAAGCAAAAACAGGTAAATAATCGAAAAAAATAGATTTTCTTTAAAAAACAAGGACATTTCTAAGTGACCCCAAACTTTTGAATGGTAGTGTACATCTACATGATGTATTGTTACAACATGTAGGAGCAGTATAGACCTAGTCTGTTCATTATATACATCTACATGATGTATTGTTGCAATGATGTTGGAGCAGTGTAGACCTAATCTGTTCATTATATACATCTACATGAGGTATTGTTACACCATGTAGGAGCAGTATGGACCTAGTCTGTTCATTATATACATCTACATGATGTATTGTTACACCATGTAGGAGCAGTATGGACCTACAGTAGCTTGCTAATTATTTAGATTTAGTTTGACTTAATGAAACTGCCTTAAATGTGCTGTAGTAAAAAAAAAATATTCGCACTAATCAATCAACACATTCCTGTCTTTGTATGTCTCAATATAATAGTATTATTTAATTAAATCCATTTACAATAATCTTTGTCTAAGAATAAAATATGATCCTCAACTGCGTTTTCCCTCCAGTCAGCAGACGGCGATGTGCGTCTTTCAGGCGACGCTGCCAGCGTGACGTATAATCTAGTGGACGGTTCTTCATAAACAGCTCGTCAACCACCTCGGTAGCTTGCTAGCCAACATAGCCGAAAGATTCAAGCTATTTATACGCTTTCGGTGTATATTACCTACTGTGTTTTAGACACACTTCTGTCGTATCTACTTGTTAACCTATTTAATTTAAAATTACGTTATTTTTTATTAGTCAGCTATAGTAGCTGGCTGGTTAAATTAGCACTAGCCTAGTTGCTAATGATAGCTAGCTAGCTAACATCCATGAACATGAGCTCCCTAAACTTCTCCCCTCTTGTTAAAGAAGAGGAGATCTGCTGGACGGAGAAAGAAGCTCTGGGGCTGAACATTGTCGTGAAAGAGGAGAAGGAAGAAGAGGATGTCACAGTAAAACAAGAAGTAGAGGGTGAGGCTGTTACCCTGAAAGAAGAAGAGAAAGACGTTACAGTGAAAGAAGAGGAGAAAGAGGAGGATGCAATTTTTGGAGTGAAGAAGGAAGGGGAGATTACTGTCACATTGAAAGATGAAGAGGAGGAGATAGGAGATCTGATTAACACCAGTAAGTACCGCCTTAAATGTCTTTTTAACTTTGGATATTCGGAGTTGGCTCGTCAATACCTCTTCAACGGAGGGCCCAGGATGATGACTGATATGTCTAGAATCAGACGACGTAGAGAACAAGCTACCCATTGTTTTCTCTGTTCCGTTTCCAAAAAGTGACTTAACATATATATTTGAGAAGGGTCTATCTGCTGACCGCAGACTGGGGGGCACGGCATGTAGTGATGATTTACTGCACACCGTGCCCCCCAATAGTGCCATGTGAGAGTTGTGTTGGCTACACCAAAGATTATGGATATACTGACAAGATGTCTCTCTGCCTAACAAGGGGAGTAGTTGTCCACAAAGCTTCACTGCGGGTTGTCTAGCTCCCGCCTATCCTGTCTTTGGATTGGTGGATTCATCTTATTATTGTAATCTATTGTTTATATTCTATGAGGGTTGTTGACGTCAACCGCCTGTATTCAATGGAGAGAGATGCTAAGCTACTAGCATGAATATGCACCGCCTGTATTCAATGGAGAGAGATGCTAAGCTACTAGCATGAATATGCACCGCCTGTATTCAATGGAGAGAGATGCTAAGCTACTAGCATGAATATGCACCGCCTGTATTCAATGGAGAGAGATGCTAAGCTACTAACATGAATATGCATAGCGATCTGGAGACAACTCCTATAGTGTTTTTATCAAAGTTGTCGGTATGTCACGTGTCCACATAACAACTTAAGCATTACGAAACTTCTGTTAGATCAAGTAAACTTCACATAGCAAATAAGCCATTCATTTTGTTGTTGACCAAATTCGACACTTTCCACATTGGGTTGATAATTGTTTCCACTTGGATACAACCAAATGTAACCTACTGGCATGACCTAGAGAGATACAACCTACTGTAGCCTACTGGCATGACCTAGAGAGATACAACCTACTGTAACCGACTGGCATGACCTAGAGAGATACAACCTACTGTAACCTACTGGCATGACCTAGAGAGATACAACCTACTGTAACCTACTGGCATGACCTAGAGAGATACAACCTACTGTAACCTACTGGCATGACCTAGAGAGATACAACCTACTGTAGCCTACTGGCATGACCTAGAGAGAATAAACCTACTGTAACCTACTGGCATGACCTAGAGAGTTACAACCTACTGTAGCCTACTGGCATGACCTAGAGAGATACAACCTACTGTAACCTACTGGCATGACCTAGAGAGATACAACCTACTGTAACCTACTGGCATGACCTAGAGAGTTACAACCTACTGTAACCTACTGGCTTGAGCTAGAGAGATACAACCTACTGTAGCCTACTGGCATGACCTAGAGCGTTACAACCTACTGTAACCTACTGGCATGACCTAGAGCGTTACAACCTACTGTAGCCTACTGGCATGACCTAGAGAGTTACAACCTACTGTAACCTACTGGCATGACCTAGAGCGTTACAACCTACTGTAACCTACTGGCTTGACCTAGAGAGCTAAAGTTGTAAAATTCCTGGATTTTAAATGAATATTTTCCAGTAATAATGATAATTTGTATCTTCCTATCCACATGTGGGATCCCTCTCCTTTGTCGTCCTCTCTACACCAATAACAGACAACTACTGTGGGACTCCCAATTACGGCCGGATGTGATACAGCCTGGATTCGAACCAGGGACTGTAGTGACACCTCTTGCACTGAGATGCAGTGACTTAGACCGCTGCGTCCGTGTGTGTGTTTAACTTTTTAACTGTACTAGAATGCTTAAAAGGCCTCTAAAATTTTAAATATCGGTTATCGGTATTGTTTTTTGGGGCAAGGAAAATATTGGATATCGGTATTGGCCAAAAATGTTATATCGGTGCATCCCTTTATTCTAAAATGTTTCACAATACCCCATAATGACATCACAATACCCCATAATGACATCACAATACCCCATAATGCCAAAGCAAAAACAGGTTTAGGTTTTTTTCAAATGTATTGAAACTATTCCCCAGGATAACTAGTCTCAGAGTAATGTAAGATCCCAGGATAACTAGTCTCAGAGTAATGTAAGAACCCAGGATAACTAGTCTCAGAGTAATGTAAGATCCCAGGATAACTAGTCTCAGAGTAATGTAAGATGCTTGGAAAAAGAAGCTGAAAAGAATAACAGAACGGCACCATTAGAACTAAAATGTGTCGCCTGGATGTCAGACACCCAACCCTCAACTGTAAATAAATAATAAAATGTGTATCCTGGATGTCAGACCCCCAACCCTCCAAACTGTAAATAAATAATAAAATGTGTCTCCTGGATGTCAGACCCCCAACCCTCCAAACTAAATAAATAATAAAATGTGTCTCCTGGATGTCAGACCCCCAACCCTCCAAACTAAATAAATAATAAAATGTGTCGCCTGGATGTCAGACCCCCAACCCTCCAAACTGTTATTAAATAATAAAATGTGTATCCTGGATGTCAGACCCCCAACCCTCCAAACTGTAAATAAATAATAAAATGTGTATCCTGGATGTCAGACCCCCAACCCTCCAAACTGTAAATAAATAATAAAATGTGTATCCTGGATGTCAGACCCCCAACCCTCCTAACTGTAAATAAATAATAAAATGTGTCTCCTTGGCAACAGTAGAACCTCAGCACGTTTACTGTATATGTCGAGACAAAGGAATGATGTAAACAATCCAAAATATTTTTGTCAATGAGACAGTATATAAACAAAGGAATGACCGAACCCCCTTTGGTGACTGAATGCTTGTCAGGAAAACTAGATGATCAAAACATTAGATCACATCAAATAAGCCTGAGTGGTTTCACCTCCTCCCAGACTATACTGGATACTACAGTTATAACTACATAGTTATACAGGATACTACAGTTATAACTATACATAGTTATACAGGATACTACAGTTATAGAGGATACTACAGTTATACAGGATACTACATTTATACAGGATACTACAGTTATACAGGATACTACAGTTATAACTATACATAGTTATTCCAAAGGTGGGCTACTTACTATCCACTGTTTGCAAGCCACCGTTGCTGATCTATTTTATTTATTTATTTCACCTTTATTTAACCAGGTAGGCAAGTTGAGAACAAGTTCTCATTTACAACTGTGACCTGGCCAAGATAAAGCAAAGCAGTTCAACCCATACAACACACAGAGTTACTCATGGAGTGTAACAAACATACAGTCAATAATACAGTAGAAAAATAAGTCTATATACAATGTGAGCAAATGAGGTGAGATAAGGGAGGTAAAGGCAAAAAAAGGCCATGGTGGCGAAGTAAATACAATATACCAAGTCAAACACTGTAATGGTAGATTTGCAGTGGAATAATGTGCAAAGCAGAAATAGAAATAATGGGGTGCAAAGGAGCAAAATAAATAAATACAGTAGGGGAAGAGGTAGTTGTTTGGGCTAAATTATAGATGGGCTATGTACAGGTGCAGTAATCTGTGAGCTGCTCTGACAGCTGGTGCTTAAAGCTAGTGAGGGAGATAAGTGTTTCCAGTTTCAGAGATTTTTGTAGTTCGTTCCAGTCATTGACAGCAGAGAACTGGAAGGAGAGGCGGCCAAAGGAGGAATTGGTTTTGGGGGTGACCAGAGAGATATACCTGCTGGTGGTATCCAATCCACCTACCAATGCCATTCAACTCTCCTTCCGTGGCCTCCAACTGCTCTTAAACGCAAGTAAAACTAAATGCATGCTATTCAACCGATCACTGCCTGCACCTGCTCGCCCGTCCAGCATCACTACTCTGGACGGCTCTGACTTAGAATACGTGGACAACTACAAATAACTACGTGTCTGGTTAGACTGTAAATTCTCCTTCCAGACTCACATTAAGCATCTCCCATCCAAAACTAGATCTAGAATCGGCTTCCTATTTCGTAACAAAGCATCCTTCACTTTTGCTGCCAAACATACCCTCGTAAAACTGACCATCCTACCGATCCTCGACTTTGGTGATGTCACCTATAAAATAGCCTCCAACACTCTACTCAGTAAACTGGATGCAGTCTATCACAGTGCCATCCGTTTTGTCACCAAAGCCCCATATACCACTGCTCTCGTCGGCTGGCCCTCGCTGGCCCTCGCTACATATTCATCGCCAAACCAACTGGCTCCAGGTCATCTATAAGTCTTTGCTAGGCTGCCTTAACTCAGATCACTGGTCACCATAGCAACACCCACCCATAGCACGCGCTCCAGGAAGTATATCTCACTGGTCATCCCCAAAGCCAAAAACCTACTTTGGCCGCCTTTCCTTCCAGTTCTCTGCTGCCAATGACTGGATCGAATTGCAAAAATCGCTGAAGTTGGAGACTTATATCTCCCTCACTAACTTTAAGCATCAGCTATCTGAGCAGCTTACCGATCGCTGCAGCTGCACACAGCCCATCTGTAAATAGCCCATCTAACTACCTACCTCATCCCCATGTTTTTATTTACTTTTTTTGCTCTTTTGCACACCAGTAATTCTACTTGCACATCATCATCTGCACATCTATCACTCCAGTGTTAATTTGCTAAATTGTAATTACTTCACTACTATGGCCTATTTATTGCCTTACCTCTGTACTCCATTTGCACACACTGTATATAGACTTTCTATTGTGTTATTGACTGTACGTTTGTTTATCCCACGTGTAACTCTGTGTTGTTTTTTGTCGCACTGCTTTGCTTTATCTTGGCAGGTCGCAGTTGTAAATGAGAACTTGTTCTCAACTGGCCTACCTGGTTAAACTATCATTATGACATCATGGCCACCTGGTTAAACTATCATTATGACATCATGGTCACCTGGTTAAACTATCATTATGACATCATGGTCACCTGGTTAAATAAAGGTGAATAATAATATTAACTAACACCCAAATGGATACTGTCATTAACGCCGTTCTTCAATAATTACACATCATTCATAATACTGTAGCAAACATATTAAGCAGGACATTCAATCTAGCCTTACAATTATAATCCAAAGTAGTGTGAAATGATGTTAGATGTTACTACTAATGTGAAAACAAGACAAATTGCTCATTTTAAGACAATTGTTAAATAATTTTAACATTCATTACAGACATCAATTGTTGTACAACATCATGGCTATGCTGTTGGCATCACCTTTTACAGTGGATTACCGCTGTTGTGGGCCTTTAATCATCTGTCTGACTTTGTTGTTCACGCAGGAGAGAGACGGGACTATTGTGGATCCTCTGGGGAGCCTCAACAACTTCATGATGCTGACGAGGCAGAGAAGAGTCTCTCCAGATCAGAACACTTCAAGAAACACCTGCAGAGATCCACAGGGAAGAGAACTCACTGCTGCTCTGACTGTGGGAAGAGATTCACCTCATCAGGCATTATAATTCATCAGAGGATCCACACAGGAGAGAAACCTTATAGCTGTGTTCAATGTGAGAAGAGTTTTACTACATCTGGCCATCTGACTCGACACCAGAGAACACACACAGGAGAGAAACCTTATAGCTGTGTTCAATGTGGGAAGAGTTTTGGTGCATCTAGAGATCTGACATCACACCAGCGAATACACACAGGAGAGAAACCTTATAGCTGTGGTCAATGTGGGAGGAGTTTTGGTAGATCTGGCTATCTGACATCACACCAGAGAATACACACAGGAGAGAAACCTTATAGCTGTGGTCAATGTGGGAGAGAGTTTTGGTAGATCTGGCTATCTGACATCACACCAGAGAATACACACAGGAGAGAAACCTTATAGCTGTGATCAATGTGGGAAGAGATGTACTACATCTGGCTCTCTGACTGTACACCAGAGAACACACACAGGAGAGAAACCTTATATCTGTGGTCAATGTGGAAGAGTTTTGTTCGGTCTGACTATCTGACTCTACACCAGAGAACACACACAGGAGAGAAACCGTATAGCTGTGGTCATTGTGGAAAGAGTTTTGCTTCATCTAGCAGTCTGACTCTACACCAGAGAATACACACAGGAGAGAAAACTTATAGCTGTGTTCATTGTGACAAGAGATACTCTCTTAAAAGATCTCTGATCAAACATCAGAAAATACATGAAGGAGTTGTTTCATGATATAAAAGAAATGATGTCACAATGTTGAATATTGTAGTATGTAGAATGTTTTTAACATTGTAGTAGGAGTATTTTAAGGAATTTCACAATGTAGAACCCTAAACGTTTGCCCCCTGTTCTATTGATTTCAACATGATATGGATATTAGCTTCGGGGGGAAATCCAGGCTCTGAATTGAAAGAGTACTATTTATGTGATTTAACAAAAAGTGATTAGCAAAAAAAGAGCCTTGTTACACTTACCACGTTGGTGACCCACTTGAATCAAAATGCAACACTTCAAAATGTAGCTGGCTGTTTTCTACAAATTGTCCTCTAACCAGGGATGTACACATTATTCCCAGATTCTGTGTGGTTTTTGAGCTGTTAGTTTGAACAGGACGTGCAACCTCATCTCCCTCTTCTCGGCACAATTGATTTCAACATGATATTGATGAGTGATGACAAATAAGTGTTGCGTTCCTTTGTTTAGCGATGCCTAAATTGAAATACATCACTCCAAAATGTAGCTGACTGTCTTCTACAGGTTGTCCTCTAACCAGTGAGGTAAAAGATATCTCTCATTTCCATGTGTTTTTTTAGTTGTGTTAGTTTTAACAGCACGGACAACCTGATTCCCCCCTAGTTGATATCATTGATTTATTGCTATTTGTCAAAACAACAGTGTTTCTGGTGCCTGTGCAGTTTATAAGGTGCTTGTTTAAAAAAATACAAGTAATATGATTATTGTGGCAGATGTTTGTGTACATAGCACATTTTTTGTTTAGATTTTCAATATATCAGAAACTGTTTCTGCATATTGGTTATTGATTTGGACACATTAAAACTGTTTTGACATTGGGGCTATCCCACCTAGCAAAATGTAATTGAAAAGCCGTTGAAAATAAGACTATGCAATCAAATATTTCATATTTACATTTCATGTAACATTTAGTCATGATAATTATTTATGCAACCAACTGACAATTCTTTGGGTACAATTATATTGACATTGTTGCCCTGCTTTTAGAATATCAGGGTTCATTCTCAGATGTGCCAACCCAAATGTACTAATGCATGACATTGGGGACTGGGCCCGATCCAACAACATGCCTATCGAGTGAACTCTGAAAAGAGAGAGAAGCTCCGCAGTGATTTGGAAAGTTACTACGGCTATTGCAGGAGTTTCCTCTTGAAATCAGACATGTCCGTGTTAAGGACAACTTGGTTGCTGATTGTTTCAAGGGTGGGCAGTCATAGTTTTGCGTTTAGCCATTGCGTTGCCATGGATCACAATTTATTTTGACTGCACGTTTTTCCGTATTGGAGATGAGTTTTGTTTGGGCTCGTTCCAAGAGGACGAGAGTTCTAGAAGCTGGTGAGTTTTAGGAAGACGAGAGTTCTAGAAGCTAGTGAGTTTTAGGATTCTATAGAATGAAAAAGGAGAAAAAAATAATACGATTGTATATTATTATTTAGAAATACGTGTTTTTTCTTGTTTTTAAATGTTGACAGCCAGTAGACACCATGTTTATATTGTAGAAGGTGAAGCATTGTAGTTGATTATAATGTGAAAGGGAAGTGTTTTCTGTTGGTGGTGAGCAAACTTGTCCAACAAAAATTATAGGATTTATTTGTTGTCTTAAGGGGAAAGGTGTTCCAGGCTTTCGTTTCTCCATTTATGTTTTGAGGTTGGACTTTAGCACGTATAGCTCGTTAGCATATATAGCTCGTTAGCACGTAGGGCACACTGATTGGTGTCACCTCGTTAGTTAGTATGTGTAACACCAGTTCTTTTGTTTGCCTGTTCTTGGGCAGATTTAGTGGATCTCATGGTGGGTGACTTTTATGTCCAGTTGTTGTTACTAGTCAACTTTCAGTGGACACTGAGAGCAAAATTGCAAGATTATGTTATAATTCTTTTATTGGATCAAATGGTTGTTTTATGCAACAGAATAGAGGGTTCTTAGAACTATTGTGTCTGTGTGTTCTACTGAGGATGGGCCTCTGTGAGAACATTGACAGGACATTTACAATGTCTTTTGGGTGATAAAACCTAAAGAGACCACATTCCAGAGCATGAGTTAATGTTTCTGTTCTATATGGCACCAGGGAGAGATGACCCCAGGGCCAGACCCTGGTCTCTACACAAAGAGTACTGTTTTTACAGCAGATACTGTCTGCTGAGAATTATAAGTATCTTTCATACAAATCTTAACCTTATGACCCGTTCTACATTGTTGGTCATGTAGGTTGAAAGGGGTGTATCTTGCCTATAAAAGACCTTTGTACTTTTGTCTCGGGGCTCTCAACGAATCTCTGGGGGTGATTCATCGACCAGCCATATATCGTAGAGCACTCAATTGATTCACTTTATATGTGGCATTGTATTGACCTGCTCCCTTATTAATAAGTGAATAAAGATTTAGTTTAAGAATAACTCTGACTTGTGATAAATGTGTCTCTCCTTATTTGATATGAAAGAAAATAACCACATTTGGCAATGGGGATGTGAATCTTGACTTGTTGACCGCTCCTGGCGACCTAAATTGCACCAGGATCCCTCAAACTTGGGATCTCAGAGGACCACACTTTGGGAATGGAGCAGATGGACCCACCTTTGATCTGAGAGGCAGCGAGCCGAGTGGATACCAAATCTAAAAAACTAGTTTTAAAAAAGAGGTGAGCGAACCACACAAAGTGTTTTTAGAACAGGTAGGAGTCCTGTGTGAGGCCTTGGAGGTGTAAACAGGGCCCAGTCAGGAGGCTCTGAGTGTGTATTCCTGTATTTTCCCAGTATGGAGGAGTTGCTAGATTTATTGAATAAACCTTTTTCCATAAAGTTAGTGAACCAAGGTGGCTGACTAGCTGTTGATGTTGAAAAGTCCCGTCCACTAGATTAACGTCTGTGGCAAATCACCTGAAAGACGCACATCGCCATCTGCTGACTGGAGTTGGTTCGCAGTTGAGAAAATACTTTGACGAAAAGCTAAAAAGCGACTGCCTCTAAAAACCAACGACTCCCTTTGAAAACGGGCGATGTGGCATCAGAAACATTAATTATAGTGTAAAAATGTACTACAAAGTGTAGCTAAACAGAATAACTTTGGTCATACCCACTCAGCACCTGACGTCCAAGACGTTGAATTATGGGCGATATCAGGTCTGTCTGTTGTGGTCGCTATTTCGCCCCAAAATAGTATCCAAATCGGCTGTGTGTAACTATGTAAATGTCTCTCGGACAAGGTGACTTTTATCAATATACACTCTAAAAAGTAAAGGTTCCTGGAGTATCCTTTAGGTTTCTTCAAATTGAAACAGAGGGGGAACCCCTAAAAGTTATTCATGAACCTTTTGTGGGAACCCCTATAAGTTATTGAAGAACCCCTTCATGGTTCCTCAAGAACCTTTTTGGGTTCCTTTTTTAACTCCTGTCTACCCTCCCTCCATTATAAAAACATATTTTAATAATAACAATATAATGATTTAAATAATTCATTGTTTATTAGTGGCACCACAAATGTGAATTAATATTTACAATACAATTTACCAAACAAAACACATTACAAATTGCAACATCTCTGCAGACTGTCAGACCATAATAAATACTACATTTACTTTGTATAGTGCTTTTCATGACATTTAAAATATATAAAAATGATGTACAATAAAAACAACATACATTAAAAATGAATCATAGGTAAACTAACAATATTGTAGACTTATGCTAAATACAGATTTTTCAGCTTTAGTGTGTATATCGTATCCACTTAGTATGTTAGGAAGTTTGCCATCTTTATGACCGGCCCTGGTAACTTCACCCCAAAGAACACAGTAACTTAAGAACAAAAATGTTTTTCTGACATTTTTGGGAAATTAAGGGAAAATAAAAATACAGCCCTAGCAGAGCCCCAAGTCCCATGGGGATGTCCTCGAGGGCGTGGATGTTCTCCCCATCAAAGGCCAGCGGGATTTCACTCTCATGGTGAAATGGATTTCCGCCATGTGCAGTAAAGGAGTGAAGAGCGTGAAATCTGTGTCAACAAAAGTAAGAAAAGATTAATACACATACAATTAACAAAGAACATAACAAATGTTCAGCTGTAGTTTTATATAAGCATGCACACCTATGTTTATGAAGAAACAGATGATTGGTGCATAGGCATACCTTGTCACGGACATAAAGGCCACCGGGTCTCATTGAAGAGGTAGGGCAAGAGCAGAATCACTGCTGTGGTCTCCAGTCCTAGTAAAGTAAAACAATGATCTTACTACACTTGCTAATTTTATTACAAAATACATTAGAGAAAGGGAAGGAATAAGAGCAAATCCTCTTCTGTATTGTCCTTCAGGGACTGTCAAAATAGCAGGATGATGTCCTCACCCCTGCCTCGCCTCTCGACCTCTGATAGTCCTTGAATTATCTTTTTGTCTATATCCATTCCATGGACTGAGCATTTCTGAGAAGATCTGAAAAGATATTTGCACATTTGTATGCTAATAGATGTCAGTTTGTATTGACTGCTATGTAGGTTAAATGTACACTTCAAATGCAGCTGTCCTACAACATATCTGTACCTTCTTCTTGATCCCAATTGCATTGTGCCATGTTCTGTCCTATAAGAATTTCAAAGGAAGAGAAAATGTGTCAAAGAATAGTCTTACAAGCATTAAAATACATATATAATAAATAATATTGAAAGATAAATGGCATCGACATACAATGTAATGTAAAATAGAAGAACATATTGGAGAAGCAGCACTAGCCAATACAGTACTGCCATACAGGCCTAATATCACATTTCAAGATATCTTCACAAATTGTTCAATATTTTATCAGGCTGACTTGAAAGATTATACACAACATTTTGCTGCATGGCAATACTGTGTTTGGATTCTGAAGGGCATTTATACAAAAGAGGTAGTCTGGACACTGTATTAATACCATTATGCATTTGAATCCCATTACAGCTACCATCTAAGATATTAATTTTGACACATGATGTAACGTTCCAAAATGGGATAGTATTGTCATGTAACGTTCCAAATGGGATAGTATTGTCCATGTAACGTTTCCAAAACGGGATAGTATTGTATGTAACGTTCCAAAATGGGATAGTATTGTCCATGTAACGTTTCCAAAATGGGATAGTATTGTACATGTAACGTCTACAAAATGGGATAGTATTGTCCAGTAACGTCTCCAAAATGGGATAGTATTGTCCATGTAACGTTTCCAAAATGGGATAATATTGTACATGTAACGTTTTGCCCCCTTGTGAGTTAATAGTATTGCATGCTGTAGCAGGCTATATAAAGAGGAAGACCTCCATTGACGATTCAGTTCGTTGTAACATCTCGTCTGGACAGGTCACTGTCCTTAGTTAGTTAACGTTAGCTAGTTCATTACCACAAAAGTGAGAACTGCTCTAGATTGGAAACTTACGTTAATGAGTGTAAAGCCACGTTGGCTTTATGGAAACGATATACAATATATGTGAAAGAATATAGTTGAGGGAAATAATCCAAACCTAGTTGTGCCTAGTTAGGACATAACGTTAGCTAGCTAGATAACGGTACTGTACTGTAGCTCAAACAACGCCGACGGTCAAACCCAGCTTTCTAATATTTACGGTAATTAGCTATAGTAACGTTATGGAAGATATTCACAAAAAACCATCATTGTCTTCGTTATTCATTATTAGTATGTTATATTATTATATTAATTATTTCGAGACATATTCAGAGCCAAACATCAACCCAACTTAACCTTTTTAACTGTTGTCGCATCCAAACTTGCCACCATCGTTTTCAGTTGTAATTGCGAAGTTCCCGGAAGAAGTCCAGCAACAACGGAGGTTCCTCGATGAACCCACCTTCTAACAAGTTCTTTGAAGAACCTTTTGGGGCTGTTTTTCATTGACCAAGAACCCTACGGTTCTTAGGGGATCTGAGAACAACTCCAGTTGAACCCTTCATTTTTAGAGTTGTAGTCGGCTCTATTTACTCTCAGATTCAAACATGCTGATTAGCATCAATGATCAAGTCAGCTGCTGCTGCTCCAATACAGAATGAGGTGAGACGGTGAACTGATGTTGAACCGAGCAGTCAGCTGCTGCTGCTCCAATACAGTATGAGGTGAGACGGTAAACTGATGTTGAACCGGGCAGTCAGTCATTCATTCTGTACTATGAATCTGTCAAATCAAATTGAGTTTTATCTTACAGTGAAATGCTTACTTACAAGCCCCTAACCAACAATGCAGTTTTAAAAAAGTACAAATAAGAATAAGAAATAAAAGGAACCAGTAATTAAAGAGCAGAAGTTAAATAACAATATCTAAACTATATACAGGGGGTACCGGTACAGAGCCAATGTGGAGACTATATACAGGGGTACCGGTACAGAGTCAATGTGGAGGCTATATACAGGGGGTACCGGTACAGAGTCAATGTGGAGGCTATATACAGGGGTACCGGTACAGAGTCAATGTGGAGGCTATAAATACAGAGTAGTGAGGCATTACATGGGGTACTATATGTGGAGACTATATATACAGGGGGTAACTGGTACAGAGTCAATGGTGAGACTATATACAGGGGTACCGGTACAGAAGCAATGTGCGGGGGCACCGGTTATTCGAGGTAATTGAGGTAATATGTACAATGTAGGTAGAGTTATTAAAGTGACTATGCATAGGTGATAACAGAGAGTGGGGGGGGGGGCTTCCTCTGACACCGCCTGGTATAGAGGTCTTGGACGGCAGGAAGCTTGGCCTCAGTGATGTACTAGGCTGTACACACTACCCTCTGTAGTGCCTTGCGGTCGGAGGCAGAGCAGTTGCCATACCAGGCAGGGATGCAACCAGTCAGGATGCTCTTGATGTTGCAGCTGTAGAACCTTTTGAGGATCTGAGGACCCATGCTAAATCTTTTCAGTCTCCTGAGGGCGATTAGGTTTTGTCGTGCCCTCTCAAGACTGTCTTGGTGTGTTTGGACCATAATAGTTGTTCGTGATGTGGACACCAAGGAACTTGAAGCTCTCAACCTGCTCCACTACAGCCCTGTCAATAAGAATGGGGGCATGCTCGGTCTTCTTTTCCTGTAGTCCACAATCATCTTCTTTGTCTTGATCACGTTGAGGGAGAGGTTGTTTTTCCTGGCACCACACGGCCAGACCTCCTCCCTATAGGCTGTCTCGTAGTTGTTGGTGATCAGGCCTACACTGTTGTGGCATTGGCAAACTTAATGATGGTGTTGGAGTCGTGCCTGCCATGCAGTCATGAGTGAACAAGGAGTACAGGTGGGGGCTGAGCACGCACCCCTGAGGGGCCCTGTGTTGAGGATCAGCCATGGCGGATGTGTTGTTACCTACCCTTAAAAATCATGATCTGGTGCACACCCAGAAAAATAGTTTGTGAAGAGGTGCTGACTAACGGCGAATAAACTATCAAATAAAGAAAGTTGCACACTCCATGTATAAACTCCCAGCAATTTAATGGGTATTTTACCAACGTTTCGGCATCACTGTGCCTTCCTCAGGGTGATGTCATGAATACTTGAACCAGGTTATGTAGACAACAGTGCAATTAGTGTAACCAATGACAATAGTGAGGGGTGTGTCATAATGATTAAGTTAATTAAAATGAATTAGTGAAACTGTTAAAAAATAGTATATGGCATATTAAATATATTATTCTATTGTTATCATATAGAAACATCATGGAATATTGTACATCATATTAAATATATTACTCATGAAACATCATGGAATATTGTACATCATATTAGCATCAACATACATTATTGTTTCATTCAATTTCACATAATAAGGATATTTCATATTTTCAAGTTCAGAAGTCAGAAACCCATCACCTGCTATGTAAAAGAGACAGAAGAATGCACAATGGTCAATGCTATCCGGGATCCTTGGACATCCCTACCCAAAACCCTACCTTACCCCCTACCTTAACCTTTTAAATGTCAACTTCAACGGGCTAGGGACATTCCAAGGATGTATCTCTACCTGAAAAATACATGATCTACGTGATTGATAGTTGGTATTCAGCAGTCATAAAGCCTTATTTACTTTAATGAACATCTAAAATAGTGATTTTGTCAGACAGCATAGACAGCACCTCTACCCTTATTGACTGACTGATTCCATTCATCCTTCCATCCCTCCTCAGCCTTCCTCTCCTCTGAAGACCCCAGTGAGGGTGGAGCTCAGTCAGAGAGCTGTTGAGGGACTGGTTAGGAAGAACACTTCTACAGCCAGAGAGGTGAGAGGTCACACGTGGTTTTAGATGGTAATATTTATGTCCCCTTAGCGGTGAACCACGTAAACAAAAGGGAATATGTTCTATCATCTATGTTTATTTACATTAGTGCAAATTGTCCACTCATATTGGTGTAATTTCTCACACCTTTTGGCTGTATGAAAGTAAATTTTCCTCTCAGACACACACATTTGTTCTTTGATATTATGAAGGTAATTTGTGTCAAATGTACTTTTCCACACTCATTCACCCCATCTCTTTATATTGAATATTTATATTCAGTCTGACTGCATCCAGACTGTCATAGGCCCATCCTGGTAGATCTGAACCTAATGCAGCTTGGAGTGATCAGATGACAGAAGTCACATTTAGGTGCCAGGTGTAACTGAGGCCATAGATGCTCCATATCCATTACTTTGAGTGTTTTTATATAATATGACTAAATGTGTTTATTTCTGTGTTGCAGGGGCAGTCAAGAAATGGAACGCAAGGCCACAGAACATGACATAAGCAGAGCTGTGGGTGGTGTTTACCACTCCACCAGCAGAGCTGTGGGAGACCACCTCAAGCCCCTGGTAGAGCCGGGGGTGGTGTTTACCCACATCCACCAGCAGAGCTGTGGAGACCACCTCAAGCCCCTGGTAGAGCCGGGGGTGGCGTTTACCACTCCACCAGCAGAGCTGTGGGAGACCACCTCAAGCCCCTGGTAGAGCCGGGGGGTGGTGTTTACCACTCCACCAGCAGAGCTGTGGGAGACCACCTCAAGCCCCTGGTAGAGACGGGGGTGGTGTTTACCACTCCACCACACCTTCAGCAGGCTTGAAAAGTGGATTGATCTGGTTGATCCAATTGTTGTTTCTGTTTCAGTATTTGAATCGTTTGACGTATTGTTGATTAAAAAATGTGCATTTTCAACAAAGGAACTGGGTTGGTTGAAAAGTGATACTAAACGTACATACCAGCACTATATTGACATAGTGGAAGACACTTATTTTCATACTAAGAGGGCCCGAGAGTCTTTTGATTGGTCGGTCATTGGGTTCATATATATATATCTCCCTCACTAACTTTAAGCATCAGCTGTCAGAGCAGCTTACCGATCATTGCACCTAGCCCATCTGTAAATAGCCACACCCAAGTATTGTTATTTCTTTTTGCTCCTTTGCACCCCAGTATCTCTACTTGCACATCTATCACTCCAGCGTTTAATTGCTAAATTGTAATTATTTCACGCCTTACCCTCCTTACTCCATTTGCACACACTGTATATAGATTTTCTGTTGTGTTAATGCCTGTACTATTGTTTATCCCACTGCTTTGCTTTATCTTGGCCAGGTCGCAGTTGTAAATTAGAACTTGTTCTCAACTGGCCTACCTGGTTAAACTATCATTATGACATCATGGCCACCTGGTTAAAACTATCATTATGACATCATGGTCACCTGGTTAAACTATCATTATGACATCATGGCCACCTGGTTAAACTATCATTATGACATCATGGTCACCGTGGTTAAATAAAGGTGAAATAAAAATAAAATGTTGTGTTGAAATCAAATCAAGCTTTATTTATACAGCACATTTCAGGCATGATGCAACACAATGGCTTCACAGGAAAAAACAATGAAAATAAACATTTAGGTCCACAACAAACAGAAGACTAACAACTGAAAGACTAATGAACATTCTAAGGAAATACCATTGATTAAAATATTAATCGGATGCAATATCCAACCCAAAATATAAGCTGTTTTTTAGGAGGGTTCTCAAAGACACTATGGGGGTGTCCAATGAAAATTGACTAGTAACAACAACTGGGACCTAAAAGACACCAACCATGAGACCCACTAAATCTGCCCAAGAAGAGACAAACAAAGAAAAACCCACAAGAAACTTAAAGACAGGAAGCAAACCAAAAAGCTGGAGCAACTAAAGGTGTTGACTCTCCACATCTATCAAGACAACTGGAGCACTGGGCCAGACACTCTTAAATAGAACCTGGACCAGCTCAGGTGAAACACCTTCCCACTACGAGATGGACAAGCCAGCACAGGTGGTAACACATACAGACTAACGAGGTGACACCAATCAGTGCACCCAAGACACATTTCAGTTGAATGCATTCAGTTGTACAATCAATCAAATGTATTTATAAAGCCCCTTCTTACATTCAGCTGATGTCACAGAGTGCTGTACAGAAACCCAGCCTAAAACCCCAAACAGCAAGCAATGCCAGGTGTAGAAGCACGGTGACTAGGAAAAACTCCCTAGAAACGACAAGAACCTAGGAAGAAACCTAGAGAGGAATCAGGCTCTCAGGGGTGGCCAGTCCTCTTCTGGCTGTGCAGGGTGGAGATTATAACAGAACATGGGCCAAGATGTTCAAATGTTCATAGATGACCAGCAGGGTCAAATATTAATAATCACAGTGGTTGTCGAGGTGTAACAGGTCAGCACCTCAGGAGTAAATGTCAGTTAGCTTTTCATAGCCAATCATTCAGAGTATCTCTACAACTTCCATTTCAACATAATCAACTACAATGCTTCACCTTCTACAATATAAACATGGTGTCTACTGGCTGTAAACAATTAAAAACATGTATTTCTGAATAATAATATACAATCGTGTAATTAAAAGAATTATGTTTTTAATGCTTTTTCTTTCCATAGAATCCTAAAACTCACTAGCTTCTAGAACTCTCGTCTTCCTAAAACTCACTAGCTTCTAGAACTCTCGTCTTCCTAAAACTCACTAGCTTCTAGAACTCTCATCTTCTAAAACTCACTAGCTTCTAGAACTCTCGTCCCCTTGGAACGAGCCCAAACAAAACTCAAATCAAATTGTATTAGTCACATGCGCCGGATACAACACTGGAACTCTTACTTACGAGCCCCCAACAGTGCAGTTTAAAAAAATACAGAAAGAATAAGAGATAAAACTAATCTCCAACACGGGGAAAAACGTGTCAAATAAATTGTGATCATGGTAACTCACTGGCTAAACACAAAACACAAATCTATTTGACTGCCCCCCTTGAGATAATCAGCAACCAAGTTGTCCTTACCACGGACATGTCTGATTTCAAGAGGAAACTCCTGCGATATCCGTAGTAACTTTCCACCTCACTGCGGAGCTTCTCTCTCTTTTCAGGGTTCACTAGATAGGCATGTTGTTGGATATAAAAGCAGGGTAACAATGTCAATATAATTGTACCCAAAAATGTCAAGTTGGTTGCCATGAATAACTATGATTACTAAATGTTACATAATTGTAAATAAGAAATATCAAAACCAAATGTACACCCATTTGTTAATATTTATTGGCAATATTAACTTAATGGTGAGGCATGGAATAATAAAACATGTATACTTTTTGTCAGGCTGAATGTTTGAATATATGAGGTGATTTAAGTCATGCTTCTTCAGTAGTGGAATAAAGACAATTAGCATTTGAATGTTGTAAAGAAATACTGGAGTGATGTCAGATTGTAATAAAATTGATTATAGGTGTATCGGCAGCAAGTATGTTGAAATTAAGCTGTTTTTAAGTCATTGAAAAAACAGCCCGAAAATACATCTTTTCAACTTTCACTTTCAACTACAACCGAACATATACTGGACAGAACATATACTGGACAGAACATATATTGGACAGGAACATATACTGGACAGAACATATACTGGACAGAACACATTACTGGACAGAACATATATTGGACGTCGGCATAGTCTTATTTTCAACGTCTTTTGAATGACATTTTGATAAATGGGATTAGTGCAATGTCAAAACCCAGTTTAATGTGTCCAAATCAATAACCAATATGCAGAAACAGTTTGAAGTGTTGCATTTTGATTCTAGTGGGTCACCAATGTGGTAAGTGTAACACAACTCTTTTTTTGTTAGTCACTTTTTGTGACTAATCGAGCCTGGATTTCCCCCTGAGGCTAATATCCATATCATGTTGAAATCAATAGAACAGGGGACAAACGTTTAGGGTTCTACATTGTGACATCATTAAAATACTCCTACTACAATGTTAAAACATTCTACATTGTGACATTATTTAATTGTTTAATTGATATCATGAAAAAACTCCTTCATGTATTTTCTGATGTTTGATCAGAGATCTTTTACCAGAGTATCTCTTCCCACATTGATCACAGCTATAAGACTTCTCTCCTGTGTGTGTTTCTCTGGTGTAATGTCAGCTGGCTAGATTGACCAAAACTCTTCCACATTGACCACAGCTATAAGGTTTCTCTCCTGTGTGTGTTCTCTGGTGTGCAGTCAGCTGGCCAGATTGACCAAACTCTTCCCACATTGATCACAGCTATAAGGTTTCTCTCCTGTGTGTGTTCTCTGGTGTACAGTCAGAGAGCCAGATGTAGTAAAACTCTTCCCACATTGACCACAGCTATAAGGTTTCTCTCCTGTGTGTATTCTCTGGTGCACTGTGAGCTGGTCAGATTTAACAAACCTCTTCCCACATTGATCACAGCTATAAAGTTCATCTCCTGTGTGTGTTCTCTGGTGTAAAGTCAGATTAGCCAGAAGTAGTAAAACTCTTCCCACATTGACCACAGCTATAAGATTTCTCTCCTGTGTGTGTTCTCTGGTGTAAAGACAGAGAGCCAGATGTAGTAAAACTCCTCCCACATTGATCACAGCTATAAGGTTTCTCTCCTGTGTGTGTTCTCTGGTGCACTGTCAGATCACTAGATTGACAAAAACTCTTCCCACATTGATCACAGCTATAATGTTTCTCTCCTGTGTGTGTTCTCTGGTGCACTGTCAGATAGCCAGAAGTAGTGAAAACTCTTCCCACATTGATCACAGCTATAAGGTTTCTCTCCTGTGTGTGTTCTCTGGTGTATAGTCAGATTGCTAGATGTAACAAAACTCTTCCCACATTGATCACAACTATAAGGTTTCTCTCCTGTGTGTGTTCTCTGGTGTATAGTCAGATTGCTAGATGTAACAAAACTCTTCCCACATTGATCACAGCTATAAGGTTTATCTCCTGTGTGTATTCTCTGGTGTACTGTCAGAGAGCCAGATGTAGTAAAACTCTTCCCACATTGATCACAGCTATTAGATGTCTCTCCTGTGTGGATCCTTTGATGAATTTTAATGCCTGATGAGGTGAATCTCTTCCCACAGTCAGAGCAGCAGTGAGTTCTCTTCCCTGTGGATCTCTGCAGGTGTTTATTGAGGCGTTCTGATCTGGAGAGACTCTTCTCTGCCTCGTCAGCATCATGAGGTTGTTGATGCTCCCCAGAGGATCCACGATAGTCACGTATCTCTCCTGTGTGAACAACAAAGTCAGATGATTAAAGGCCCACAACAGTGGAAATCCACTGTAAAAGGTGATGCCAACAGCGTAGCCATGATGTTGTACAACAATTGATTTCTGTAATGAATGTTAAAATTATTTGACAATTGTCTTAAAATGAGCAAGAATAGTCATATTTTAGTAGTAACATCGATGATTGTAGACTAGAAATAAGTTATTCATGTTGTTGAAACTCTAAGCAGTGTGCCAGACGACTTTTGGTCTCCAATATAGGCCCCTTTCTGTGTTTAATAAAATTGCGGCACAAGGGCGATGCGCACACAATTTGATTGCAGAAACACCTCCCTGCTAATGAGGAAACGATAGTAATGGATGTAGTATATCTGCTAATGAGGAAACCACAAGTTATGGATGTAGTATATCTGCCTGGAGCAAAAATGGTGAGCAAAGATTTTAGTTTTTCACAATGTATTCTGAATGTGAATAGGGGAAAACTCAGGGTAGTAACCTCTATTTCCAGGTTGATTATGAGTACATTTCACACTACTTTGGATTATAATTGTAAGGCTCGTTTGAATGTCCTGCTTAATATAAATGTGTGCTACAGTATTAAGAATTATGTGTAATTATTGAAGAACTGCATTAATGACAGTATACATTTGGGTGTTGCTAATAAAGTTAAGATTTCTTTGTATTTCACCTTTATTTAACCAGGTAGGGCAGTCGAGAACAAGTTCTATTTTACAAGTGCGACCTGCCAAGATAAAGCAAAGCAGTGCGACAAAAAAAGAGTTACATACACTTGGGATAAACAAACGTACAGTCAATAACACAATAGAAAAATCTATATACAGTGTGTGCAAATGAGTAAGGAGGTAAGGCAATAAATAGGCCATAGTATCAAAGTAATTACAATTTAGCATATTAACACTGGAGTGATAGATGTGCAGATGATGTTGTGCAAGTAGAAATACTGGTGTGCAAAAGCGAGAAAATTTAATAAAAACATGGGGATGAGGTAGGCAGTTGGATGGGCTATTTACAGATGGGCTGTGTACAGCTGCAGCGATCGGTAAGCTGCTCAGATAGCTGCTGCTTAAAGTTAGTGAGGGAGATGTATGTCTCCAACTTCAGCAATTTTTGCACTTCGTTCCAGTCATTGGCAGCAGAGGACTGGAAGGAAAGGTGGCCAAAGTAGGTGTTGGCTTTGTGGATGACCAGTGAGATATACTTCCTGGAGCGCGTGCTATGGGTGGGTGTTGCTATGGTGACCAGTGATCTGAGTTAAGGCGGCCTAGCAAAGACTTATACCTGGAGCTAGTTGGTTTGGCGACGAATATGTAGCGAGTGCCAGCCGACGAGAGCATACAGGTCCTGGTGGTGGGTGGTATATGGGGCTTTGGTGACAAAACGGATGGCACTGTGATGGACTGCATCCAGTTTGCTGAGTAGAGTGTTGGAGGCTATTTTATAGATGACATCACCGAAGTCGAGGATCGGTAGGATAGTCAGTTTTTACGAGGGTATGTTTGGCAGTGTGAGTGAAGGAGGCTTTGTTGCGAAATAGGAAGCCAATTCTAGATTTAATTTTGGATTGGAAATGCTTAATATTAGTCTGGAAGGAGAGTTTACAGTCTAGCCAGACACCTAGATATTTATAGTTGTCCACATATTCTAAGTCAGAACCGTCCAGAGTAGTGGTGCTAGTCGGGCGGGTGTGGGCAGCGATCGGTTGTTGATTGATAGGTTGTTCTTATCGGCTGTTGAGTCTGATGATAAGAATACGGTGATTGACAAAGTCAAAAGCCTTGGCCAGGTCGATGAAGACAGCTGCACAGTACTGTCTTTTATTGATGGAGGTTATGATATTGTTTAGTACCTTGAGCGTGGATGAGGTGCACCCGTGACCAGCTCGGAAACCGGATTTCACAGCGAAGAAGGTACAGTGGGATTCGAAATGGTCAGTGATCTTGTTTGTTAACTTGGCTTTCGAAGTCTTTAGAAAGGCAGGGCAGGATGGATATAGGTCTGTAACAGTTTGGGTCTAGAGTGTCACACCCTTTGGAGAGGGGGATGACCACGGCAGCTTTACAATCTTTAGGAATCTCGGACGATACGAAAGAGAGGTTGAACAGACTATATATATATATATATATATATGTATATATATCTATATGTATATACCTTAATATAAGGCACATGATAGCCAGCTTGGAGGTTTCCAAAAGGCATTCAGGCCAAAGAGTTCAATCTTGGTTTCATCAGACCAGAGAATCTTGTTTCTCATGGTCTGAGAGTCCTTTAGGTGCCTTTTTGGCAAACTCCAAGCGGGCTGTTAGGTGCCTTTTACTGAGGAGTGGCTTCCGTCTGGCCACTCTACCACAAATGCCTGATTGGTGGAGTGCTGCAGAGATGGTTGTCCTTCCGGAAGGTTCTCCCATCTCAACAGAGGAACTCTAGAGCTCTGTCAGAGTAACCATCGCGTTCTTGGTCACCTCCCTGACAAAGGCCCTTCTCCCCCGATTGTGTAGTTTGGCCGGGTGGTCAGCTTCAGGCTACTTGACCAGGTAAAACCCTTTCCAGACTGGGAGCATTGGAAAGGCTTTTCTCCTCTGTATCCTCTCATGAGCTATAAGGTACGCCATTCGTGAAAATCTATTTTTTCACTGGGAGCAGAAAATGCTTTTCTCCTGTGTGTATTCTCTCATGCCTTTTCAGGTTAGTTAACATAGTAAAACTTTTTCTACACTGGGAGCATTGGTAAGGCTTTTCTCCTGTGTGTATCCTCTCATGAATTTGTAGGTCCCATAACTGAATAAAACTCATTCCACAGTGGGAACAGTGGTAAGGCTTTTCTCCTGTGTGTGTCCTCTCATGCAGTTTTAGGTTCCCTAACCAGCAAAAACTATTTTCACAGTGGGAGCAGTCTCGCTGGTTTGGTTCCCCTGAAGGACTCTTCCCGCTGTCAGAGTGAGAGTCTGGTTTCTCTCCTTGCAAAGACACACATAGTATGTCGTTAAACAGAGATCAAAATGAAACCTCCACATGATAAAACTGTCTTCCTATGAAGTTTAATCTAGACTAGATCCCTCAATAAAAGAGCAGAACTGGTTGTCACAGAGTGGCTGTAGTGCTTTGCATGCTGGGTAAATCCATTTGAATTCAATACATTTTTGACAGCATCCCTTTTGATTTAAAAAAATCTGTTTGACATGTTTGACTATGGAAGAAGTGGTAAGAAAGTGACTTCATGTAACTGAATGTAAAAACATTCATGAGATATACATTACCAGTCAAAAGAGTGGACACACCTACTCATTCAAGGGTTATAATTATTTGTTTTACCATTTTATCTACATTGTAGAATAATCGTGAAGAAATCAAAACTATGAAATAACACATATGGAATCATGTAGTAACCAAAAAAAGTGGCAAACAATTCTAAATATATTTTAGATTTTTCACAGTAGCAACCCTTTGCCTTGATGACAGCTTTGCACACTCTTGGCATTCTCTTAACCAGCTTCACCTGGAATGCTTTTCCAACAGTCTTGAAAGAATTCCCACATATGCTGAGCACTTGTTGGCTGCTTTTCCTTCACTCTGTGGTCCAACTCATCCCAAACCATCTCAATTGGGTTGAGGTCAGGTGATTGTGAAGGCCAGGTTATCTGATGCAGCACTCATCACTCTCCTTTTTGGTAAAATAGCCCTTACACAGCCTGGAGGTGTGTTGGTTCATTGTCCTGTTGAAAAACAAATGATAGTCCCACTAAGCGCAAACCAGATGGGATGGCGTATCGCTTCAAAATGCTGTGGTAGCCAGACAGGTGTGTGCCTTTCCAAATCATATCCAATCAATTTAATTTACCACAGGTGGACTCCAAACAAGTTGTAGAAACATCTCAACGATGATCATTGGAAACAGGATGCACCTGAGGTCAATTTCAATTCTCACAGCAAAGGGTCTGAATACTTATGTAAATAAGGTATTTCTGTTTTTTATTTTTAATAAATGTTTAAAAAATTCTCCAAACCTATTTTCTCTTTGTCATTACGGGGTATTGTGTGTAGACTGATGAGGATTTTTATTTATTTAATCCATTGTAGAATAAGGCTGTAACGTAACTAAATGTGGAAAGACTTAAGTGACAAAAAAAGGGGGTTAAAGACTTAAAGACATGTAAAAAATATAGATATAATTTTTTACATCTCTTAGATATAAGACAGACACTTCAGAACAAACTTCCTTTAGATGTTCTGGGAGAAACAATACTACTATGGTTACTGTTGTTCCATGTTGTGAATGTTATCCAATGTGTTACTATGGTTACTGTTGTTCCATGTTGTGAATGTTATCCAATGTGTTACTATGGTTACTGTTGTTCCATGTTGTGAATGCTATCCAATGTGTTACTATGGTTACTGTTGTTCCATGTTGTGAATGCTATCCAATGTGTTACTATGGTTACTGTTGTTCCATGTTGTGAATGTTATCCAATGTGTTACTATGGTTACTGTTGTTCCATGTTGTGAATGTTATCCAATGTGTTACTATGGTTACTGTTGTTCCATGTTGTGAATGCTATCCAATGTGTTACTATGGTTACTGGTGTTCTATGGGTTACAGCAGTATGGACAAATATTTTTTGTTGATACTTCCATGGGTCTTACAGTTCAAAATCAAATAGCAAAATGATCCTTGGTATAACCTTCTTAAAACAGTACAATACAGGGGAAGCCCTTCATGTTGTTTAAATCTTCTTAAAACAATTCCATATAGCTTAGAAGAACCTCCCCCTCAGACTGGGCTTAGACTGTAATGGGTTAAAACTATCTGAGACTTACATTACTCTGAGACTAGTTATCCTGGGATCTAACATTATTCTGAGACTAGTTATCCTGGGATCTAACATTACTCTGAGACTAGTTATCCTGGGATCTAACATTACTCTGAGACTATTTATCCTGGGATCTTACATTACTCTGAGACTAGTTATCCTGGGATCTACATTATTCTGAGACTAGTTATCCTGGGATCTAACATTACTCTGAGACTAGTTATCCTGGGATCTAACATTACTCTGAGACTAGTTATCCTGGGATCTTACATTACTCTGAGACTAGTTATCCTGGGATCTTACATTACTCTGAGACTAGTTATCCTGGGATCTTACATTACTCTGAGACTAGTTATCCTGGGATCTTACATTACTCTGAGACTATTTATCCTGGGATCTTACATTACTCTGAGACTAGTTATCCTGGGATCTTACATTACTCTGAGACTAGTTGTCCTGGGATCTTACATCTTACATTACTCAGACTAGTTATCCTGGGGAATAGTTTTAATACATTTGCAAAAAATCTAAACCTGTTTTTGATTTGGCATTAAGGGGTATTGTGATGCATTATGGGCTATTGTGATGGCATTATGGGGTATTGTGTGTAGATTGATGAGGATTTAAAAATAATAATCAATTTTAGAATAATGGGATGCACTGATATATCATTTTTGGCCAGTATTTTCCTTGCCCCAAAAAACGATACCGATAACCGATATTTAAAATTTTAGCGGCCTTTTAACATTCTAGTACAGTTAAAAAGTTAAACATACACACGGACGCAGCGGTCTAAGTCACTGCATCTCAGTGCAAGAGGTGTCACTACAGTCCCTGGTTCCAATCCAGGCTGTATCACACCAGGCCGTGATTGGGAGACCCATAGTAGTTGTCTGTTATTGGTGTAGAGGGAACGACAAAGGAGATGGATCCCACAGTAGTTGTCTGTTATTGGTGTAGAGAGGAAGACAAAGGACAGGGATCCCACAGTAGTTGTCTGTTATTGGTGTAGAGAGGAAGACAAAGGAGAGGGATCCCACATGTGGATAGGAAGACACAAATTATCATTATTACTGGAAAATATTCATTTAAAATCCAGGTATTGAACAACTTTAGCTCTCTAGGTCAAGCCAGTAGGTTACAGCAGGTTGTAACTCTCTAGGTCAAGCCAGTAGGTTACAGCAGGTTGTAACTCTCTAGGGCAAGCCAGTAGGTTACAGTAGGTTGTATCTCTCTAGGTCATGCCAGTAGGCTACAGTAGGTTGTATCTCTCTAGGTCACGCCAGTAGGTTACAGTAGGTTGTAACTCTCTAGGTCATGCCAGTAGGCTACAGTAGGTTGTATCTCTCTAGGTCATGCCAGTAGGCTACAGTAGGTTGTATCTCTCTAGGTCACGCCAGTAGGCTACAGTAGGTTGTATCTCTCTAGGTCATGCCAGTAGGTTACAGTAGGTTGTATCTCTCTAGGTCATGCCAGTAGGCTACAGTAGATTGTATCTCTCTAGGTCATGCCAGTAGGTTACAGTAGGTTGTATCTCTCTAGGTCATGCCAGTAGGTTACAGTAGATTGTATCTCTCTAGGTCATGCCAGTAGGTTACAGTAGGTTGTATCTCTCTAGGTCATGCCAGTAGGTTACAGTAGGTTGTATCTCTCTAGGTCATGCCAGTAGGTTACAGTAGGTTGTAACTCTCTAGGTCATGCCAGTAGGTTACAGTAGGTTGTATCTCTCTAGGTCATGCCAGTAGGTTACAGTAGGTTGTAACTCTCTAGGTCATGCCAGTAGGTTACAGTGGGTTGTATCTCTCTAGGTCATGCCAGTAGGTTACAGTAGGTTGTATCTCTCTAGGTCAGTAGGCTACAGTAGGTTGTAACTCTCTAGGTCATGCCAGTAGGCTACAGTAGGTTGTAACTCTCTAGGTCATGCCAGTAGGTTACAGTAGGCTGTATCTCTCTAGGTCATGCCAGTAGGTTACAGTAGGTTGTATCCAAGTAGAAAGAATTATCAACCCAATGTGGAAAGTGTCGAATTTGGTCAACAACAAAATGAATGGCTTATTTGCTACGTGAGGTTTACTTGATCTAACAGAAGTTTCGTAATGCTTAAGTTGTTATGTGGACACGTGACATACCGACAACTTTGATAAAAACACTATAGGAGTTGTCTCCAGATCGCTATGCATATTCATGCTAGTAGCTTAGCATCTCTCTCCATTGAATACAGGCGGTGCATATTCATGCTAGTAGCTTAGCATCTCTCTCCATTGAATACAGGTGGTGCATATTCATGCTAGTAGCTTAGCATCTCTCTCCATTGAATACAGGTGGTGCATATTCATGCTAGTAGCTTAGCATCTCTCTCCATTGAATACAGGTGGTGCATATTCATGCTAGTAGCTTAGCATCTCTCTCCATTGAATACAGGCTATGCATATTCATGCTAGTAGCTTAGCATCTCTCTCCATTGAATACAGGCGGTGCATATTCATGCTAGTAGCTTAGCATCTCTCTCCATTGAATACAGGCAGTGCATATTCATGCTAGTAGCTTAGCATCTCTCTCCATTGAATACAGGCGGTTGACATCAACAACCCTCATAGAATATAAACAATATATTGCAATAATAAGATGTATCCACCAATCCAAAGAAAGGATAGGCGGGAGCTAGACAACCCGCAGTGCCGCTTGTGGACAACTACTCCCCTTGTTAGGGCGGCGAGACATCTTGTCAGTATATCCATAATCTTTGGTGTAGCCAACCCAACTCTCGCATGGCACTATTGGGGGGCACGGTGTGTAGTAAAACATCACTACATGTAAATCACTACATGCCGTGCCCCCCAGTCTGCGGTCAGCAGATAGACCCTTCTCAAATATATATGTTAAGTCACTTTTTGGAAACGGAACGGAGAAAACAAGGGGTAGCTTGCTCTCTAGTCGTCTGATTCTAGACATATCAGTCATCATCCTGGGCCCTCCGTTGAAGAGGTATTGACGAGCCAACTCTGAATATCCAAAGTTAAAAACAAAATTCAAGGCGGTACTTACTGGTGTTACTCAGATCTCCTATCTCCACCTCTTCATCTTTCAATGTGACAGTAATCTCCCCTTCCTTCTTCACTCCAAAAACTGCATCCTCTTCTTCCTCCTCTTCTTTTACTGTAACATCCTCCTCCTCTTTCACTCTGAACGCATCTTCCTCTTCTTTCACTAGAACATCTTTATCTTCTTCTTTCAGGGTAACAGCCTCATTCTCTACTTCTTGTTTTACTGTGACATCCTCTTCTTCCTTCTCCTCTTTCACGACAATGTTCAGCCCCAGACCTCCTTTCTCCGTCCAGCAGACCGCCTCTTCTTTAACAGGAGAGGAGTAGTTTAGGGAGCTCATGTTCGGGGATGTTAGCTAGCTAGCTATCATTAGCGACTAAGCTAGTGCTAATTTAACCAGCCAGCTACTATAGCTGACTAATACAAAATAACGTAATATTAAATAGGTTAACAAGTAGATACGACAGAAGTGTGTCTAAAACACAGTAGCTAATATACATCGAAAGCGTATAAATAGCTTGAATCTTTCGGCTATGTTGGCTAGCAAGCTACCGAGGTGGTTGTCGAGCTGTTTATGAAGAACCGTCCACTAGATTATACGTCACGCTGGCAGCGTCGCCTGAAAGACGCACATCGCCGTCTAATGACTGGAGGGGAAACGCAGTTGAGGATCATATTTTATTTTCAGACAAAGATTATTGTAAATTGATTTAAATAAATAATACCATTATATTGAGACATACAAAGACAGGAATGTGTTGATTGATTTGTGCGAATAATAAATAGTTACCACAGCATATTTAAGGCAGTTTCATTAAGTTATATTACATCTAAATTAGGAGCTAGCTACTGTAGGTCTATACTGCTCCTACGTGGTGTAACAATACATCATGTAGATGTATATAATGAACAGACTAGGTCTATACTGCTCCTACATGGTGTAACAATACATCATGTAGATGTATATAATGAACAGACTAGGTCTATACTGCTCCTACGTGGTGTAACAATACATCATATAGTTGTATATAATGAACAGACTTGGTCTATACTGCTCCTACATGGTGTAACAATACATCATGTAGATGTATATAATGAACAGACTAGGTCTATACTGCTCCTACATGGTGTAACAATACATCATATAGATGTATATAATGAACAGACTAGGTCCATACTGCTCCTACATGGTGTAACAATACATCATGTAGATGTATATAATGAACAGACTAGGTCTATACTGCTCCTACATGGTGTAACAATACATCATGTAGATGTATATAATGAACAGACTAGGTCTATACTGCTCCTACATGGTGTAACAATACATCATGTAGATGTATATAATGAACAGACTAGGTCTATACTGCTACTACATGGTGTAACAATACATCATGTAGATGTATATAATGAACAGACTAGGTCTATACTGCTCCTATATAATGAACAGACTAGGTCTATACTGCTCCTATATAATGAACAGACTAGGTCTATACTGCTCCTATATAATGAACAGACTAGGTCTATACTGCTCCTACGTGGTGTAACAATACATCATGTAGATGTATATAATGAACAGACTAGGTCTATACTGCTCCTACATGGTGTAACAATACATCATGTAGATGTATATAATGAACAGACTAGGTCCATACTGCTCCTACATGGTGTAACAATACATCATGTAGATGTATATAATGAACAGACTAGGTCTATACTGCTCCTACATGGTGTAACAATACATCATGTATATAATGAACAGACTAGGTCTATACTGCTCCTACATGGTGTAACAATACATCATGTAGATGTATATAATGAACAGACTAGGTCCATACTGCTCCTAAATGGTGTAACAATACATCATGTAGATGTATATAATGAACAGACTAGGTCTATACTGCTCCTACATGGTGTAACAATACATCATATAGATGTATATAATGAACAGACTAGGTCTATACTGCTCCTACATGGTGTAACAATACATCATGCAGATGTATATAATGAACAGACTAGGTCCATACTGCTCCTAAATGGTGTAACAATACATCATGTAGATGTATATAATGAACAGACTAGGTCTATACTGCTCCTACATGGTGTAACAATACATCATATAGATGTATATAATGAACAGACTAGGTCTATACTGCTCCTACATGGTGTAACAATACATCATGCAGATGTATATAATGAACAGACTAGGTCTATACTGCTCCTACATGGTGTAACAATACATCATGCAGATGTATATAATGAACAGACTAGGTCTATACTGCTCCTACATGTTTATGTATTATTATGTGTTATTTATTTCTCCTTTATTTAACCAGGTAGGCCAGTTGAGAACAAGTTCTCATTTACAACTGTGACCTGGCCAAGATAAAGCAAAGCAGTTCGACAAAAACAACAACACAGAGTTACACATAAACAAACGTTCAGTCAACAACACAATAGAAGATAGAGAATATTTTTTTTGTTTAGGATCTTTCCACTATTAATGAGGACATTTTATTAAATCAAACATTTTACCATTGGGATGCTTGATGTAATTAAATCAAACGTTTTACCATTGGAACGCTTGATGTAATTAAATCAAACGTTTTACCATTGGAACACTTGATGTAATTAAATCAAACGTTTTACCATTGGAACGCTTGATGTAATTAAATCAAACGTTTTACCATTGGAACACTTGATGTAATTAAATCAAACATTTTACCATTGGGACGCTTGATGTAATTAAATCAAACGTTTTACCATTGGAACACTTGATGTAATTAAATCAAACGTTTTACCATTGGAACACTTGATGTAATTAAATCAAACGTTTTACCATTGGAACGCTTGATGTAATTAAATCAAACGTTTTACCATTGGGACGCTTGATGTAATTAAATCAAACGTTTTACCATTGGGACGCTTGATGTAATTAAATCAAACGTTTTACCATTGGAACGCTTGATGTAATTAAATCAAACGTTTTACCATTGGGACGCTTGATGTAATTAAATCAAACGTTTTACCATTGGGACGCTTGATGTAATTAAATCAAACGTTTTACCATTGGAACGCTTGATGTAATTAAATCAAACGTTTTACCATTGGGACGCTTGATGTAATTAAATCAAACGTTTTACCATTGGGACGCTTGATGTAATTAAATCAAACGTTTTACCATTGGAACGCTTGATGTAATTAAATCAAACGTTTTACCATTGGAACACTTGATGTAATTAAATCAAACGTTTTACCATTGGGACGCTTGATGTAATTAAATCAAACGTTTTACCATTGGGACGCTTGATGTAATTAAATCAAACGTTTTACCATTGGGACGCTTGATGTAATTAAATCAAACGTTTTACCATTGGAACACTTGATGTAATTAAATCAAACGTTTTACCATTGGAACGCTTGATGTAATTAAATCAAACGTTTTACCATTGGAACGCTTGATGTAATTAAATCAAACGTTTTACCATTGGGACGCTTGATGTAATTAAGTAATTGTTCTTTTCGGATATAAAGAATACGCTGTATCAACAAAAAACGGATTGCAACTTGCAAAACATCCGGGAAGAAAATTACAGACGGAGGCGCAACAACTTCCAACTTTGTTCGACATTTGAAGCTGCACAAAGAACGGTAAGTCGTGGCTAATATAGCCAACAGCTATACAATATTTGTTTTTGCTAGTATAGCATGTAGGCTAACGTAACATTAAATCAATGAGCCTCCACACAGTCAGTCAGTACGGGAACGTGAACATTGCACCCAAGAATGCGCTACAACTGGCTAGGCAGTTGTAGTCTATGTATTACTCATCTCATATGTATATACTGTATTCTATCCTATTCTACTGTATCTTAGTCTATGTATTACTCATCTCATATGTATATACTGTATTCTATCCTATACTATTGTATCAGTCTATGCCACTCTGACATCGCTCATCCATATATTTATATATTCTTATTCCATGACTTAGATTTGTGTGTATTAGGTATTTGTTGTGAAATTGTGAGATATTACTGCACTGTTGGAGCTAGGAACAGAAGCATTTCGCTACACCCGCAATAACATCTGTATGTGACAAATAACATTTGATTTATTATGAAGGTCACTTGTGTAAAATGTACTTTTCCCCACTCATCTTTTGACATTGCTTATGTATTTTTAGTGGCTTGGCTGCTTCCAGATTATGTCAAAGGCCCATCCTGGTAGATCTGAACCTAATGCAGCTTGGAGTGATCAGATGACAGAAGTCACATTTAGGTGCCAGGTGTAACTGAGGCCATAGATGATCCATATCCATTACTTTGAGTGTTTTATATAATATGACTAAATGTGTTTCTGTGTTACAGGGGCAGTCAAGAAATTGAATGGCAAGACCACAGAACATGACATAAGCAGAGCTGTGGGAGACCACCTCAAGCCCCTGGTAGAGCCGGGGGTGGTGTTTACCACTCCACCAGCAGAGCTGTGGGAGACCACCTCAAGCCCCTGGTAGAGCCGGGGGTGGTGTTTACCACTCCACCAGCAGAGCTGTGGGAGACCACCTCAAGCCCCTGGTAGAGCCGGGGGTGGTGTTTACCACTCCGCCAGCAGAGCTGTGGGAGACCACCTCAAGCCCCTGGTAGAGCCGGGGGTGGTGTTTACCACTCCACCAGCAGAGCTGTGGGAGACCACCTCGAGCCACTGGTAGAGCCGCGACACCTTCCTGTTCAAGTGAGTACATCACAACAAGGTGAGTCCAAAAATGTATTGGATGCTGCTCTATAAATGATGTACTATGCCAGGGAGATGTGTATACTGTAGCTAAGAAAGTAATACTAAGTGTATGTTGTGTAGTAAGGTGTTAATAGCCCATGTGTCTCACACGAATAATTTGGTCCCTTTCCCCTCTCATAATTTAGCCTACTGCTCTGACTTGGTGCTGCACATGTAGACTATAGCCTTTAGAGAAATGTCATCATCAAATATTGTAAGAGCTTTCAAAGTCTGCTTACATAGAGTTATGACTTGGTGTACAGGGAGAATACTTTAAGAGCGGCCCATAATCAACATTTCTAAAGTGCTGAACTAACGGTTATATTGACTGCGTCCGTCCAGCTCTCTCATTAATGTCTTCATCAAAATTACGGATTGCCTGTAGTCCACTTGTTGTCCCCTTATGCCATAGTTTGTACATCTCAATTGTCAGTAGAAACCACATTTGTTTAAGCAAGTCAGGCATATCAGCTATGTTTTTTAAAAAGGATTCACTCCATGGTGCTGAAAAGAAAGCTCTGCTGTTGGGATAGCTTTATGTCGACCATAACAGTTTGTGGGCACCGTTTGTCAAAGTTATAGTGCAATTAATGTATTGTTTAGTGTTGTGTTGTGTAGTGGCTTTGCTGGCATTCATCTAAAACATTTTGGGGGAGTTTTCCCCACCAAGATGTACATGCTGCAATCACCACTGGGTGAATTATAACACATCAACCCTGTTACCTATAGATAGACAGTCTAGAAATCTTTAAACAATTTACATTTGTTTGGTAAGCTTGCATTCCATTCCCCCTGTCACATGGGCATCTATGGTTGATTCTAAATGAAACAGTCAACTCTGTTACAGTCAACCCTGTCACTTTATTTGGCACTTAATAGGCACTTGCTATAGTATGTATTTTTTTTAACTTTTGAGATGGAAAACATGTGTTTTATTAAGTTGAACATGTGCTCTTTATGACAGAATGTTAGAATTAGGTGAAATAAAAGTTACACTCCCCAAAAGGTACTCAACTGGTGGAATGACCCAAGTACTGAACTGGAGGTGGGGGAGCTAACGATGCGTCTACTGTTGCTCTCTCCTCAGATTCTTAGAGAAGCTATTTCAATCTGATATTTCTCCTCTGGTCTAAAATAGATGTGTATAGAGGACTCCTCTCTAATATAACATGTCACACATTGTAGCAAACTGATGGAATGTTAGGTGTCTCATTGAAAGTCTAACATCTACCATGACTACTGGATGGTTCAATTCTAATAAATAACAAAACAATCCACACCGTAACAACAATATTGTTTTTTAAATGTAATGCTTTTATTAAAACGTAAAACTTTAATAACAAAAATGACATCGTCAAACATCACTGGCCTGACTTGAGTAGCTCTGCCCGGTGATGGAGCCAGTAACTTAGCTGCTACCGGTCCGGTCCAGGCTACCTGCAGACCTCCTCCCAGACCTCCTTTTCAGCACCTCCCCTTAACAGGTGAGGTGGTGGAAATGATCAGAGTTGCGTTCAACTTGAATAAAGATAAGAAACTCTGGCTTGTGGAGCCACTGGTCTGAGGGGAGGACTTCTGTTTAAACCATTTCCATTTTTGGGATATTTTCTAGGACAGTAGAGGTGGTGAGCAGAGATGAATTTAATTAGGATAAAGATGAGAACCTCTGCTCTGGGGAGGAGAGTCACTGACCTTCGATGGTTTGTTGCCTGATAAAGAGGATACTTGCTGGCTTGAGGAGACGATCATGTTTTGTGGAGGAAATGTGGCTTGATGACTTAAAGAGGAGGAGGAATTATTGGGCGACACTTTTAATGACCAATGTAACCTCAGTGGAACTGTGGCTTCTTCGAGTTCCAGCTCTAGGCAGACAGCAGGTCAGGAATGCTGTAAGACATCAGAGACAGGTAAGTATCTATATATTTACATGTGTGTTGCATGTACACTAAACCCTCACATTTGGATAATGTCACTTTTTAAAGTGACAACATATATATTAACAGTGTAAAACATGAATAGATGTTTAAACATTCTTTACCCCATCTTAATTCTCTTCCAGATGCCTGGCCTTTTCTTGTTCTTGGAGGTTAGCTCTGATGTTTCAGCCTCTTCTGGAGCTTCTAGCTGCTGGCTGTCTGGCACCCCCTGTTGGTTCTCTGGCCACTCCTGCTGGTTCTCTGAACTCCCCTCCTGGATCTCTGCCCATGCCTGTTGCCTCCTTGGCCTTTCCTGGTGGCCATCTCCAGATCCAGTGGGCTGTGTTGTCTCCAGATAATCGTGGCTGTGTTGGGTGGTTAGACACCGGGTGTTGATTTGAGCATCAGCCTCCAGATTCATCTGCTCCAGGTAATGTCCCTTCATCTTCCCCCTCTCCTCCTTCAGTTTCTGATGAGCTTGTTTTTTAAGCAGGGACTGCTCTCTCCACTGCTTATTAAAATCCTCCATCTTCTTCCTTCTCTTCTCAGCCTTCAGCAGCTCCTTCCTCTTCTCCCTCTCTCTCTCTGCCCGTGTCATGGTGGCTGTTAGCCTTGTGTGTCCAGGGATGGCTGGTAGGGGAGAAGAAGTAGAGTTCACATTCAACTTAGGGATCTGGTATCAACTTAAATGTAATGGACACAGGGAATGAAGAATAGAAAACACAACTTAATCTCAATGATTCTTTACTCTTTTCAGTTGAACAAGGCATGGAATTTGTCAATAAAGTGCAATAATTCCCATCCCGAATTGACCTGACCCTAAGTTGAACATGAGTCCTGAATGCCACCTATTCGTTGTATAGTGCCAGGGCATATGTGATCGCTTAGGGCCGCATGGCCACTAGTAGGGCATATGTGATCGCTTAGGGCCGCATGGCCACTAGTAGGGCATATGTGATCGCTTAGGGCCGCATGGCCACTAGTAGCCCCCGGATCCCCCCAAAACACGTTTTAGTGTGTGTTTTTTAGGAACTCTTTCTGGGTCTCTACTTAGTCTTGAGAGTTAGACTAGTAGATGACACAATGTACCATTTAAACACGTGGTTGTTACATCAGCAGTATTTTTCTTGTTATGTCAGTCAGTCACTCAATTAGCCATGTCAGCTAACATATTCTTTAGACAGTCGTTTTATATTGAAACAATGATGCAACATGATGACTGGTGTGGAACTGATGCGTGTAGAGGAGACTAAAGAGGATGATGTCATAAGCAGAGGGAAAACAGGTCTTACCTATGTGGACGATCTTATAGCCCTCCTCAGCTTCTCTCTGATAGGTTCTCTCGATCTTCTTGAGGTTCCTCTTCTCCCACTTCTTATTTATCCAGCCCACAGCTCTCCTTCGGATACTTTTATCAGGTGGGAGAATGTCCTCCTTGTCTTCTTCCTTTTCCTCCTCCTCCTCTAAGTCACCCCTCTTGTAATTTTCAAGGAATTCCCTTCTTTCCTCTTCCACCATCTCCTCTCTTCTGTTTGCCTCTATTATCTCTCTCTCTCTGATTAAAGCTAAATGGCCTTTAACGGCTCTCTTTCTCTCCTCCTCTCTCTCTTCCTCTCTCTGCCTCTCCTCCTCTCTTAGTCTGAACATTTCTTTCTGTCTAGCAATTTCAATCTCTTGTTGTTTATCCTGCTCCTCTTGTTGTCTTGCCCTCTCCTGTTTTCTTTCCATCTCCAGCCGTCTTTCCTCCTTCTCCCTCCTGATTTGTTGTCCTCTTTCTATGTGTTCTCGTTCCCCCTTCAACACTTCTAACCTCCTCTCTTTACGTCTATTGAAGACTTCCCGTGCTTTTGCTTTAACATTAACTACTCCATGTTTCTTCATGCTTACTTCCTTTGCTCTCTCTTCTCTTTCCCTGTACTCTTCCTCTGCTTCCTTAATCACTTCATGCTTGTCTTCCATCTCTCTCTCCTGTTCTATCTCCAGTTCATTCTGTCCCTCAATTTCCCCCAAAATATTTTTCTGCCCCTCCTTTCTTCTTCCTGCTTCCTCCCTCTCTCTCATGATCATCTTTTCTTTCTCCATCTCTTTCTGTTGCCGATCTTTTAATTCCATCTCTCTCTGATTCTCATTGTCTTTCTCCCTTTCTTTCTCCTTCTCCATTTGTTTTTGTCTCTCCTCTTGTTGTTGTCCTCTGTGTATCTCTTCTATCTCTCTCTGTGTATTGTTCTCCCTCTCTCTTTCCTCCTTCTCCATGTCAATTTGCTTCTGTTTACATCGTTCTTCTTCATTCTCTCTTTCAATCTCTCTCTGTCTCTCTTCTTCTCTTTCCATATTTTTCTGTCTCTTCTCCATTCTCTTCCTTTTGATCTCTCTCTGTTTCTCTTTTTCACTCCCTCTTTCTTCCTCTTCCATCTCTATGTGCTTCTGTTTGCGTCTCTCCTCTTCTACTTCTCTCTCCATCTCCTTCTTCTTCTCATCTTCTTGTTGTCTCTGTTTTGGTATTTTCTCCATTCTCTTTCTTTCTACCTCTTTCTGTTTGTTGTTCTCACCCTCCATCTTCTCCTCCATGTCCATTTGGTTCTGTTTCCATTTATATTTGTCTGTTTCCATATTTTCTAATTCTTTCAGCTGTTCCTTGATTTTCTTGAAGACTTCCTCCAATTCAGACGTCTTTTTGTCATTGATGAGGGCTGTCTCCATCTCCATCTCCATCTCTCTCTCCACTCTATTTTTCATCTCCTCTTCAGTTCGTCTCCAATCATTTTCTCTCTCTCTGTCTCTATCAAATGTTCTCTCTGGTTCAGTCTCGTCTTTCAATCTAATCTCTTCTTTCATTCTCGCAACCTCTCTGTCTAACACTAGTACATTTTGGTTAACCTGTTTCACTCTCTCATTCTGTCTTCTATACGCTTCTTTCGCTCTTTCAAATTTGATTTTGTATTGAATCTCTTTTGTTGTCATATCTTCTTTCAGTTTCTCAACCTCTCTCTCTAACTCTTTCACCTTTTCGTTAACCAGTTTGACTTTCTCATTCTCTGCAATACGCATGTCTCTTTCTCTTTCAACTATGACTTCCTTTTCAGTCTCTTTCAAGCTCTCAATCTCTCGTTCTAACACTTTTATCGTTTCTTCTGCCTGTTTCACTTTCTTCTTCATTTCTTGTCTTTCCAATTCTGCTTTTCTCTCCCTTTCCATCTCCCTTTCTTTCTCTTTTTCCCTCTCTCTTTCCCTCTCTCTTTCTGTCTCAATAGGTTTGTTGTTCCAGGCCAGTCTTGGTCGCTGATCCTCCATGACTTTCTGCCATAGCCTCAATCTCTCTATCTCTTGCTTTAATTTAAAAGGTTAAATTAGTGATAATCTATGACCAAGACATACTTTCAAAGCATTTGCAGAGAATGATACATAGAAATACAACTTAGACCTAGGTAATTGAATCAAACACTGAACAACATCAATAGCAGGGTCATTTTGATCAATTCATCTGGACAATTCATTGTCAATTAATGTATTGACATGGTTTGAAAAAATTATGAGACATTTTATGGAATCAATTATGTCCAAAATGTGTACAAATACAAACACACAACTAGCTTGCCCATTCAGTTAGGGGTTTGAGAAATTCCCGTTGCAATTTAATGTTGCCTCTGATGTTTATGCTTGTAGAAATTACTCCTACAAATGATGTTTCACTAATGCAATTATTTACAACCTGCACAGATACAGTTGTCAACAACAACAACAGTAATGACATTAATAAGGAAGTGGATATTCAACCGGCAGAAGAAAGGCGTAGGGGTTGAGATAAATGAAGGTTAGGTTTAGGACCTAGGGTTGGGTTATGGTAAAGGTTAGGTATAGTTTCAGTGAGGTTAAGGTAAGGGTTAACGTTTAGGAAAGGCATAAAAGTTAACATTGGGTTAGCATACTGCCGCCATTCATTTTCAGCCGGGTGAATATACACTGCCTTTTAATAATAACAATGACATGTCTTACGTGGGCCAGTTGTAGGTCCACCATCAGCAGCTCCAGCAGTTGTTTGAGTCTGTTGACTTCCTGCATTTGTCTCTGGTTCTCCCATTCTGTGGCTCTCTCTGCATCCCTGTGGCTCTCTGTCTCTCTGCCTCCCTCTGTCTCTCTGCTTCTCTCTGTCTCGCTGCTTCTCTCTGTCTCGCTGCTTCTCTCTGCTTCTCTCTGTCTCTCTGCCTCTCTCTGTCTTTCTGCCTCCCTGTGGCTCTCTGCCTCCCTGTGGCTCTCTGCCTCCCTCAGTCTCAGGATCTCAGCCTTCCACTCTTTCATAATACCCCTTTCTACTCTTCTTCTCCTCCTTTCATCTTTCAAAAGGGCTCTGAGATGGTCTGTCTCAGACTGTAGTTGTTCAATCATCTCGTCCTTCTCCGTTCCACCATTCCTCTTCTTCTTTTCCTCCTCCCAGAGGCACACTTGAAGTCTGTCCATCTCCTTCTTCTGATTTCGGATCGTTCGATCTTTCCCCCTCAACTCAAGCATGTGGGCTTCCTTCTCTGTACAGGTCTTCTTCTCTTCCCTCAGGAACTGAACCTCCATCTCTGCTTGCTTGTATCTGGGAGCAAAGGAATGTCAACACATTATTTAGGAAGTGAACTCAGACAATTTACTACAATATTACAATAATAATTAAACTTCTGCTCAATTAAACTGCCTTTAATCACACAACTCGCTCAACTGTGACTTACAGTATGTGAATGTGATGAGTTGACTGTCCATGATGGCCAGAGGTGGGTAATGTGTAGCTCTGGTCCAGGGCGTTAAGTACAGCTTGCAGACACTGAGCCTTCCTTCAGCAAGCCGCACATAATGCCCTGGACCAGAGCTAGGTTATGTGATGAATGACTTACAGACTGTTCCACATGATAGGAGGGGGTAAGAAGACAGTCCCAGTAGGAGACGGAGATCGTCCAGAAGAAGAAGAGGTGTCCATCTCCTCAGAGACTGCAGGAAAGGTCTACAAGTTTTATTTCTGGAAAATAAAGAGATGCCTTCGTTCAGCAACAATGTGTGTTTCTATGTTTCTGTCACTAGATGGCGCCATTGTACACAACATTTACTCACCAGGTCAGTGAATTCAGAAACAGCCTTCAGACTACAGTACTCAAGCTCTAGCCTACAACCCATCATGCATCAGCACGACTAATATAATAATACCTCATCACAACTTCATAATCACAGTACACCTGGATTGTGTTCACAAAGTGTTTCAGGGTAGGAGTGCTGATCTAGGATCAGGTCCCCTCCTGTCCATCAAAACGTATTCAGTTTGATTTAAAAGACAAAACGGATTATTGATCAGCACTCCTTCTATGAGACTTTGTGAATATGAGCCTATGTGAAAGAACCTTTCTGGCATATGCTGGCTAGACAGTACACAGACAGACAGACAGATAAGTCAACAAGACAAACAGACAGAAGAGTAAATACAGATGGATTGATTGATAGCAACAGAAAAAAACAATTCCATAATTAATAATTGTATTTTATAAGGCTAGCTAGATAATGGCATAAAAAATATTTCAAATACATTAACGTTCACTTTCACATGTGTTATCTTACCATGACAGAATTATAGGTTAAGTAGGCTAGCGGATGGTTAATGTATTGTAAACTTTTGTAAATATTTGACTCACCTCAAATCACACTTGTCAAACAGCAGTTTTAGTGTGGAACCGAACAACATCTTCGGCATTAACTTTCTCTGTTCTGGAACTGTATTGTTGCGTCATTTGGAACGCTTGAGCGTCATAATCCGTTCACCGCGCCTGCTTGATTGACAGCTAGGGGTTCTCCTGCGCATCAGTGTCCAAAAGTCGATATGGTTTAGCTACTCATTATTGATCAAGACACAAAATAATAACAGGACAGCCATAACTGTACAGACAAACATACAATCACAACAATTCCAATGAATTATAACCTCTTATTAGTTGGTCCCTGTGACAGTCAAATCCCAATAACCGCCTGCCTGAGTGTGCCTGTTGATTGTGGTGCTCTGTTTGGATCTAACCTCTCCGCTGTAGTAGTGATGGGCTTTCTGAGTCTATTCGGTGATCCGGCACATTTGGCTCCGTTCAAGTAAAAGAGCGGGTTCATTTGGCTCATAAACTGATCTACCTTTAAAATGCTTAAAATAAATCTAGAACAATGAAAAAATTGCAAATATTCAATGTAAAAGCCAAAAGGTAGGCTACCATTAAGTCAGATCGTGAAATGCGCGTAAAAAATGAAGAAATCGTTTTTAAGCATTAACTAAATCCTCGTGGACCAGATTGACCCGCTCTCCCCACTATTTATTGTTTCTGCAGTGAGGATTCACCCCCTTTAGATAATGATGTTGTAACTTATCTGTAGAAAAACGTTGTTCTGAGCTCAACAAGCACTAGTAGCAGTATGCAAATCAGAGAGCCAGATGAATGGCTCTTTCACCGATGCGGTTCCAGACGTTCAACAAAAAGATCCGTTCAAAAAGATCCGTTCGTTCGTGAACGACACATCACCACACTGTAGTTATCCACCATTGCGTATCGTCAGCTGGAGGAGCGTTCGTCCAACTTCTCATCCAAGTAAATGGCAGCGGCGCATCATCCATCCGCTGAAGTCCCAAGGGACTGCGAGGATAGTTTACGATGCAACAAGCGTTTGGGGAGTACATTCATTGAAACGCAATGACTGTTTTTAAATTCTTGAGGGACTCTTGCTCCAGGGGAAATCTCAGCAGCGATGTGTCTGCTGTGCGTCAGAAGTAGGATATTTTTCTTCTTCGCTATGCTTATTATACTGTACATATCTGTCACATTAATGACATTGCACTCAGGAAAGTTGTCTGTCGGCTATTGGGGAGATGCGCATAGCCCGTTGAGTTGTCACGTTCCAGTCTAAACATGACCTGGGATGTGAGAAGGGAGCTTTTCTATAACACATGTAGATGACATGTTGTCTTTATATGTGACCTGGGATGTGAGAAGGGAGCTTTTCTATAACACATGTAGATGACATGTTGTCTTTATATGTAGATTATATTTTGGTTTTATATTTCATATTTCATTGATGATTAGGCCTATGACTTTTGATTCCACTTTGGCTGCCTTGCACCATATTGTCCTCTCTTGCTATATCTTACACTTTATGCCCTTGTGCAGATCTTCTCTCTAAACAATAGTCATGATAGTTTGAATGAGTTGAGTAAACTACACTGTTGTAATCTTGTCAGTCTGTACTGTACTGTCCCTGGAAGACACTCCACATAGTTCACCTAGATCCAGTCCCCTTTGTACCACTGGTCAACTAATCATCAAAACCTCTGATTAGTGAATCAGGTGTGCTGGTGGTGGAATACATGATATGAACTGGTTAGGGAAAGACAGGTTTGAGAAGGGAAAGACTAAATGGACTTTTCAGACCAACATCCCATTGACAGCCCGTCTGGCCAAAACTTGAAACTGACTCTAACCTAAACACTAACAAATACCAAACCTTCAAAGGTAGTCTCATCATGGGTGTGATTCAGACTATAGTTTCTCCCTGTGTGTCCAGTAAACCTCCTCTCATCATGGGTGTGATTCAGACTGTAGTGTCTCCCTTTGTGTCCAGTAAAACCTCCTCTCATCATGGGTGTGATTCAGACTGTAGTGTCTCCCTTTGTGTCCAGTAAACCTCCTCTCATCATGGGTGTGATTCAGACTGTAGTTTCTCCCTTTGTGTCCAGTAAACCTCCTCTCATCATGGGTGTGATTCAGACTGTAGTGTCTCCCTTTGTGTCCAGTAAAACCTCCTCTCATCATGGGTGTGATTCAGACTGTAGTTTCTCCCTGTGTGTCCAGTAAACTTCCTCTCATCATGGGTGTGATTCAGACTGTAGTGTCTCCCTTTGTGTCCAGTAAACCTCCTCTCATCGTGGGTGTGATTCAGACTGTAGTGTCTCCCTGTGTGTCCAGTAAACATCCTCTCATCATGGGTGTGATTCAGACTGTAGTGTCTCCCTTTGTGTCCAGTAAACCTCCTCTCATCATGGGTGTGATTCAGACTGTAGTGTCTCCCTGTGTGTCCAGTAAACCTCCTCTCATCATGGGTGTGATTCAGACTGTAGTTTCTCCCTGTGTGTCCAGTAAACCTCCTCTCATCATGGGTGTGATTCAGACTGTAGTTTCTCCCTGTGTTTCCAGTAAACCTCCTCTCATCATGGGTGTGATTCAGACTGTAGTGTCTCCCTTTGTGTCCAGTAAACCTCCTCTCATCATGGGTGTGATTCAGACTGTAGTGTCTCCCTGTGTGTCCAGTAAACCTCCTCTCATCATGGGTGTGATTCAGACTGTAGTGTCTCCCTTTGTGTCCAGTAAACCTCCTCTCATCATGGGTGTGATTCAGACTGTAGTGTCTCCCTGTGTGTCCAGTAAACCTCCTCTCATCATGGGTGTGATTCAGACTGTAGTGTCTCCCTTTGTGTCCAGTAAACCTCCTCTCATCATGGGTGTGATTCAGACTGTAGTGTCTCCCTTTGTGTCCAGTAAACCTCCTCTCATCATGGGTGTGATTCAGACTGTAGTGTCTCCCTTTGTGTCCAGTAAACCTCCTCTCATCATGGGTGTGATTCAGACTGTAGTGTCTCCCTTTGTGTCCAGTAAACCTCCTCTCATCATGGGTGTGATTCAGACTGTAGTTTCTCCCTGTGTGTCCAGTAAACCTCCTCTCATCATGGGTGTGATTCAGACTGTAGTTTCTCCGTGTGTGTCCAGTAAACCTCCTCTCATCGTGGGTGTGATTCAGACTGTAGTTTCTCCCTGTGTGTCCAGTAAACTTCCTCTCATCCTCTCATCATGGGTGATTCAGACTGTAGTTTCTCCCTGTGTGTCCAGTAAACCTCCTCTCATCATGGGTGTGATTCAGACTGTAGTTTCTCCCTGTGTGTCCAGTAAAACCTCCTCTCATCATGGGTGTGATTCAGACTGTAGTTTCTCCCTGTGTGTCCAGTATACCTCCTCTCATCATGGGTGTGATTCAGACTGTAGTTTCTCCCTGTGTGTCCAGTAAACCTCCTCTCATCATGGATGTGATTCAGACTGTAGTTTCTCCCTGTGTGTCCAGTATACCTCCTCTCATCATGGGTGTGATTCAGACTGTAGTTTCTCCCTGTGTGTCCAGTATACCTCCTCTCATCGTGGGTGTGATTCAGACTGTAGTTTCTCCCTGTGTGTCCAGTAAACCTCCTCTCATCATGGGTGTGATTCAGACTGTAGTGTCTTCCTTTGTGTCCAGTAAACCTCCTCTCATCATGGGTGTGATTCAGACTGTAGTTTCTCCCTGTGTGTCCAGTAAACCTCCTCTCATCATGGGCGTGATTCAGACTGTAGTTTCTCCGTGTGTGTCCAGTAAACCTCCTCTCATCGTGGGTGTGATTCAGACTGTAGTTTCTCCCTGTGTGTCCAGTAAACCTCCTCTCATCGTGGGTGTGATTCAGACTGTAGTGTCTCCCTTTGTGTCCAGTAAACCTCCTCTCATCGTGGGTGTGATTGACTGTAGTGTCTCCCTGTGTGTCCAGTAAACCTCCTCTCATCATGGGTGTGATTCAGACTGTAGTTTCTCCCTGTGTGTCCAGTAAACCTCCTCTCATCATGGGTGTGATTCAGACTGTAGTTTCTCCCTCTGTGTCCAGTAAACCTCCTCTCATCGTGGGTGTGATTCAGACTGTAGTTTCTCCCTGTGTGTCCAGTAAAACCTCCTCTCATCATGGGTGTGATTCAGACTGTAGTTTCTCCCTGTGTGTCCAGTATACCTCCTCTCATCATGGGTGTGATTCAGACTGTAGTTTCTCCCTGTGTGTCCAGTAAACCTCCTCTCATCATGGATGTGATTCAGACTGTAGTTTCTCCCTGTGTGTCCAGTATACCTCCTCTCATCATGGGTGTGATTCAGACTGTAGTTTCTCCCTGTGTGTCCAGTATACCTCCTCTCATCGTGGGTGTGATTCAGACTGTAGTTTCTCCCTGTGTGTCCAGTAAACCTCCTCTCATCATGGGTGTGATTCAGACTGTAGTGTCTCCCTTTGTGTCCAGTAAACCTCCTCTCATCGTGGGTGTGATTGACTGTAGTGTCTCCCTGTGTGTCCAGTAAACCTCCTCTCATCATGGGTGTGATTCAGACTGTAGTTTCTCCCTTTGTGTCCAGTAAACCTCCTCTCATCATGGGTTAGATTCAGACTGTAGTTTCTCCCTGTGTGTCCAGTAAACCTCCTCTCATCATGGGTGTGATTCAGACTGTAGTGTCTCCCTTTGTGTCCAGTAAACCTCCTCTCATCATGGGTGTGATTCAGACTGTAGTTTCTCCCTTTGTGTCCAGTAAAACCTCCTCTCATCATGGGTGTGATTCAGACTGTAGTTTCTCCCTGTGTGTCCAGTAAACCTCCTCTCATCGTGGGTGTGATTCAGACTGTAGTTTCTCCCTGTGTGTCCAGTAAACATCCTCTCATCATGGGTGTGATTCAGACTGTAGTGTCTCCCTTTGTGTCCAGTAAACCTCCTCTCATCATGGGTGTGATTCAGACTGTAGTTTCTCCCTGTGTGTCCAGTAAACCTCCTCTCATCATGGGCGTGATTCAGACTGTAGTTTCTCCGTGTGTGTCCAGTAAACCTCCTCTCATCGTGGGTGTGATTCAGACTGTAGTTTCTCCCTGTGTGTCCAGTAAACCTCCTCTCATCGTGGGTGTGATTCAGACTGTAGTGTCTCCCTTTGTGTCCAGTAAACCTCCTCTCATCGTGGGTGTGATTGACTGTAGTGTCTCCCTGTGTGTCCAGTAAACCTCCTCTCATCATGGGTGTGATTCAGACTGTAGTTTCTCCCTGTGTGTCCAGTAAACCTCCTCTCATCGTGGGTGTGATTCAGACTGTAGTTTCTCCCTGTGTGTCCAGTAAAACCTCCTCTCATCATGGGTGTGATTCAGACTGTAGTTTCTCCCTGTGTGTCCAGTATACCTCCTCTCATCATGGGTGTGATTCAGACTGTAGTTTCTCCCTGTGTGTCCAGTATACCTCCTCTCATCGTGGGTGTGATTCAGACTGTAGTTTCTCCCTGTGTGTCCAGTAAACCTCCTCTCATCATGGGTGTGATTCAGACTGTAGTGTCTCCCTTTGTGTCCAGTAAACCTCCTCTCATCATGGGTGTGATTCAGACTGTAGTTTCTCCCTGTGTGTCCAGTAAACCTCCTCTCATCATGGGCGTGATTCAGACTGTAGTTTCTCCGTGTGTGTCCAGTAAACCTCCTCTCATCGTGGGTGTGATTCAGACTGTAGTTTCTCCCTGTGTGTCCAGTAAACCTCCTCTCATCGTGGGTGTGATTCAGACTGTAGTGTCTCCCTTTGTGTCCAGTAAACCTCCTCTCATCGTGGGTGTGATTGACTGTAGTTTCTCCCTGTGTGTCCAGTAAACCTCCTCTCATCATGGGTGTGATTCAGACTGTAGTTTCTCCCTTTGTGTCCAGTAAACCTCCTCCCATCATGGGTGTGATTCAGACTGTAGTTTCTCCCTGTGTTTCCAGTAAACCTCCTCTCATCATGGGTGTGATTCAGACTGTAGTGTCTCCCTTTGTGTCCAGTAAACCTCCTCTCATCATGGGTGTGATTCAGCCTGAAGCTGGAAAAGCCAGAAGCAACCAACCCGACCACTTTATTACTAGTTGGGGATGGATAGCATCTCTAGAGGTACAGTGGGGCATTTCCATGTAAAAGGACCCAACGTGATGTTCATAGGAAGGAGCATGTTTAATTGGGTGTCAAATGAAATCTAAGAGTGTATATTTTTGGTAAATGTAATTCTAGATCCATTTTTCAACCAGTGAAGGCTTTGATTTCTGGGTAAACAGATGGAAAAAGGATCTTCGAAAACATCACCAGAAAAAGTCATAAAAGGTCAAATATCAGAACTACATAAAAAATAATAATGTTGATGTAAAGACCCCTGACTACTAATATCAACACTTACATTTGGGGTTGGAGAAATCGTTTAAGGAATATTGACTTGTGCCTTGTAATTCCGTTACCAAAAACCTACATAACGTTAAGATATTTTCACATTTGGATTTGTGAGGGAGGATAATGAAAGTTCACAGAAGTAACAAGTAATGTTGGAGCTAACAATTAGTTCTAGTGATTTTTCTGATATATATTTTGTTTGTGAATTATTAAGTGATTAACCTTGGGATGTTTTATTTATTTCACGTTCTGGACTTCTACAAAGGAGTAATCTGCAACACATACCTTTCTCTCGGACTGAGGAGAGCGGGAGCTACGGGTAGTACCAGGGTGTTAGTAGGTGACACAAGCACCCGGATGAAATAAAATACATTTAATGAAACAAAACCCGAAGATGTTAACATCATTCAGCTACTGTAGCTGCCTACCTAACATCAACAGACAGCACCAGTAGCGCAACAATTAAAAATAGACACCAAAAGTAAAGTTCCTGGCGATCATAGCAATCTGACTCCCCCCCCCCCCCCCCCCCTGCTGTCTGAACTTGGAATATTCCTGTTTGCGGGCTTTGACCACTGACCCCCAATCTGGTTGTTCTGTTCTGCGTTGTGTACTATTCTAGTCATTTGAAGTTTGATGGTATAAACATTTTCACTCTACTACAACACAATAGCATTTTCATTGGTTTATGTTCCTGTCGGCTAAAGGTAAAAATTAAACACCACTTAAAATACCACAAGGTGTTGAATCAATTGTATTCATGGAGTGCCTTTGTTAAGACGATGAAACAGAAAGTGTAACAGGGTTATATTGGTGATTCCCCTTGCCACTTTATTGTTAAGCCAATGGGTTTTTGGTTTTAGTTTTGTCTTGCCTTCACCTACTCAACATGGCATCTTATTGGCTGGTTTGCGTAGCTTGCTTACGAGGGAGGATGTTTCAGTTAGAATCGTCCCAGTGAACAAGCACCAAACCAGCGGTAAGTTGTTGGTTGCAAAGCACTGTACGTCAAAAATGATTCTTATACTCCCAAGTGATGATTTAAATGTACAATTTATATCAATCTGTTGTAAATGTTATTCGAACATCACACATAAGATGCAGTGTTTTTTGAAGAATATTGGTTGTGCATTTTGTTGTAAAGAATTCCCACCAGTACTAGCTAGCATCTTACTGTGTCTGGTGGGGGGGGGTTCATATATTTTGTACAGTGCGTGAGTGCAGAGTTTGGATGGTGAGCCGTGCATTGCATGACGTGCAATTTTGTGCTGTTCCTATCAGAATAAATCTCCATGACTGGTGCTACACGTTGGAGTTCGTGTCGAGGATTGATTGTACACAACGCAAGCAGAGTACTGTTACATATATAATGAACAGACCAGGTCTATACTGCTCCTACATGGTGTAACAATACATCATGTAGATGTATATAATGAACAGACTAGGTCTATACTGCTCCTACATGGTGTAACAATACATCATGTAGATGTATATAATGAACAGACTAGGTCTATACTGCTCCTACATGGAGTAACAATACATCATGTAGATGTACACTACCATTCAAAAGTTTGGGGTCACTTAGAAATGTCCTTGTTTTTTAAAGAAAATCAAATTTTTTCATTTATTTACCTGTTTTTGCCTTATGGGGTATTGTGTAGATTGGTGAGGGGAAAAAATGATTGAATCAATTTTAGAATAAGGCTGTAATGTAACAAAATGTGGAAAAAGTGAAGGGGTCTGAATGCTTTCCGAATGCATTGTATATATAGGGGCAGTACTTAGTGACATCACTTCATGAAAAAGGAGGTACAAATATATAACATAGTTTCACAATATCAACATTCAATGTGTCAAAATATATGACCAAGCTGGAAGTGGAAACGCCAGCCCAGCCACAATCCTAGAGGTTCACTGATGATCAACCTCCTCCTTCACATCTGACTCCTGATGATCAACCTCCTCCTTCACATCTGACTCCTGATGATCAACCTCCTCCTTCACATCTGACTCCTGATGATCAACCTCCTCCTTCACGTCTGACTCCTGATGATCAACCTCCTCCTTCACATCTGACTCCTGATGATCAACCTCCTCCTTCACATCTGACTCCTGATGATCAACCTCCTCCTTCACGTCTGACTCCTGATGATCAACCTCCTCCTTCACATCTGACTCCTGATGATCAACCTCCTCCTTCACATCTGACTCCTGATGATCAACCTCCTCCTTCACATCTGACTCCAGTGATCAATCCAGAGCGTCTTCTTTTTTGGGGAATCCCGATGGACGACGTCATTGAATAGGACGTCATCACCACCACCGCCCACAAGTTAATTGTCATTCAGGTTATTAATGGGAAGAACATTAGCAATATGTCCTGTCTGGTAACTTGTCTCATTCAAAGGATTCACATTGGCAGGTGCACAGGGAGAAACACCATTAAAAAAACTCAGTTGATCTTAAACTGCGGAAACACTTTTGGAAGTCTTTAACTGCATCAAAGTCTGTGGACTGTGATGTTGGGACAAATGATAGTCCCTTATTATACAAGAGACAAAATTCACAAATTCTACAGCACAACGGCAGAGTCATGTCTTCAGTGTAAAACTAACAATGACTCAATAATCCTTCTGGGAATGTTATGATGTCATAAAGTTATGGGCGGAGTTAGAAAGTTGGCTGTCAGAAGTACAATTATACAATGTAAAATTACTTTTAATCTGTCTGTCTGTATATTTCAAAACATGACATTTGAGGGTGTAGTGAGATACCCCAGAGTTGGGCGATACTTTTCTCGGCAATCATCTTAAATATTATACTTTATTAAAACCTGGAAATCAACCAATCCTCTGTTGTTAATTCAAAAGAAAGGTCAAATGCTTTATTATCTAAATACGATACGATACTTTAAAACCTGTTTGGGCGCTAAGCTCTCCTTCCTGAACAAACGCAACACGCCTAACGCCCCGAAGAAACATACTTTACGATGATATTGTCACATGTATCAAATAAAATCAAAGCCGGAGATATTAGTCGTCTATAACGACAGCTGTACAGAAGGCAAAACCAGGTCCCTTCACGCACTCTCCAGAAAACAGGAAACTGGTGACACGTCATACAAAGAGCATTTATTCGAGCCCAGATCAAGTTATACACTCAATTTCTACTCTCACTGCCTGTCGACATCTAGTGGAAGACGTATGAAGTGCATGTATTCTAATAAATATCAAGGACCTTTATAGGCAGGCCCTAGAAGAGAGCATCGATTTCAGATTTTCCACTTCCTACCAGGAAGTTTGCTGCAAAATGAGTTCTGTTTTACTCACAGATATAATTCAAACGGTTTTAGAAACTAGAGAGTGTTTTCTATCCAATAGTAATAATAATATGCATATTGTACGAGCAAGAATTGAGTACGAGGCCGTTTGAAATGGGCACCTTTTATCAGAGCTACTCAATACTGCCCCTGCAGCCATAAGAAGTTAACTACACACAGGGCCTGAGTTCGAGGCTGGGGCCGACAGATAAACAAAATAGAGTACCGTGATTAATGAACAGTCCAGCAGGCATCAGCTATGTAGCAAAGTGATCATAGGGTCCAGTGAACAGCAATATATGAACCAGGGAAGCCTTTAGCTAGTCGTCACTATGCTAGCCGGGAGCCGGCCCTGGCTCGAGGCTCTGGTGCTAGCTTCGGGACAAGGTGTCACTGAAGTCTGGCAAAGACCGGTTGAGGGCATATCTGACGGAATTGCGTCGGCAGACCAGTCGTGATGGATCGGCGGTGCTCCGTGTCGACAAAGGGTCCAGGCCAATTGGCAAGAGGTATTGTAGCTGGAGTAATTTTGTTTGCTAGCCGGGAGATGCACCTGGCTCGAGGCTAACTGGTGCTAGCTTCGGGACAAGGGCGTCAGCCACTGTAGCCAATCTGTGCAAAGGTCCAGGACTTACGGCAGGAATCCGGTGATGTAGAGGCTTCTAGTCGTCTTAGTGAAGAGTCTGGGAGGCATCAGCTGTGTAGCCGAGTGATAATAGGGTCCACTGAGCAGGCCGGGAGATGGGCCTAGCTCAAGGCTAGCTTAGGGGCTGGGCCACTCGGTGGCAGCTAGCTAGCTGCGATTATCCGGTGTAATGGTCCAGAGCTTACGGCAGGAATACGGTGATGTAGTGGAGAAAAACAGTCCGATATGCTCAGGGTTGATATCGCGCTGTGCAGACTGGCAGGTATTATCCAGGCTAAAAGCGGCTGGTGTCTGAGTTAAAAAGGTAAAGGCCGCTAGCAGTGGCTAACAATGACTAAATAGCTAGTAGCTAATTAGCTGGTTAGCTTCTGATGGCTAGCTGCTGAATGAGGTTCTAGCTATAAGGTCTAAAAAAAATAGCAGATCCGTATGATAATGAGGAAGGCGGGTTGCCGTCTTGGATTATAAAATGACTCTGTTAAAAACCATTGGATTTAGCAAACTCTGAAATTATTTAGTGTTTCTGTGCCCATGAAAACTGTTTTCCCAGCGTAACATAAGGAGCCACTAAATGATACATAGTTCGAGTGCATTTCAGAATATAAAAAAAACTGTCCGACAGCAAGATCCCGTATTTAAGTTGAAGTTCATCATATGACAAGCGTAACGTTATGACTATAACTACTGTTCCCTGAAGGAGGAAAACTAGGTACAACATACTATCAAATCCACATGTTATGAAAATAACTACTGTTCCCTGAAGGAGGGAAACTACGTACAACATACTATTAAATCCACATGTTATGACTATAACTACTGTTCCCTGAAGGAGGGAAACTAGGTACAACATACTATCACAAATTCACGCCTCGCTGGAAGCCCCGCCTTCCACAGGTGATGAGCGTGAGGTTTGGATTTAATCCTTCAATTTAATACCGCTCTTCACCGACCCAGGAAGGGGTGGGGCCAATTAGGTGTTCTACCTCGTTTCCCTCCTTCAGGGAAGTGTAATTATAATCAAAGTTACACTCCCTTTCAGTCGGTCAACTTCGGTACAACATACTATGGGGAAATACAATCATTCCCCAACCGACCCAAACGAATACTAAATGAAACAGCCCATGGCAGACCACCCAGACCTGACCCCGCAAGATGCGTCAGTTTTGTCAATTTATTAATTGTCTTTTGTTTGAAACACTCCTGTCAGTGTTGAGTAAGGACACACACCTGATTACGCATATAGTAGTAGGACTAGTCTACCTGATTACAGATATAGTAGTAGGACTAGTCTACCTGGTTACACATATAGAAGTAGGACTAGTCTACCTGGTTACACATATAGAAGTAGGACTAGTCTACCTGGTTACACACATAGAAGTAGGACTAGTCTACCTGGTTACACATATAGTAGTAGGACTAGTCTACCTGATTACACATATAGTAGTAGGACTAGTCTACCTGGTCACACATATAGAAGTAGGACTAGTCTACCTGGTTACACATATAGAGGTAGGACTAGTCTACCTGGTTACACATATAGAAGTAGGACTAGTCTACCTGGTCACACATATAGAAGTAGGACTAGTCTACCTGGTTACACATATAGAAGTAGGACTAGTCTACCTGGTTACACACATAGAAGTAGAACTAGTCTACCTAGTTACACATATAGAAGTAGGACTAGTCTACCTGGTTACACATATAGAAGTAGGACTAGTCTACCTGGACTGAGCACAAATGTAGGCCTATAAATGTGCCTATTTGGGGATGTCTGATGGTTAGGCTATCTTGTTTCAGAGGGGTGTCATCAATAGCCCATAATGACAAAGTGAAAACAGGTAAAAAACAGAAATACCTTATTTACATAAGTATTCAGACCCTTTGCTATGAGACTCAAAATTGCTTTCAGGTGCATCTTGTTTCCATTAATCATCCTTGAGATGTATCTACAACTTGTTCAGAGTCCACCTGTGGTAAATTCAATTGATTGGATATGATTTGGAAGGCACACACCTGTCTATATAAGGTCCCACAGTTGACAGTGAATGTCAGAGAAAAAACCAAGCAATGAGGTCGAAGGAATTGTCCGTAGAGCTCCAAGACAGGATTATGTCGAGGCACAGATCTGGGGAAGGGTACCAAAACAATTCTGCAGCATTGAAGGTCCCCAAGAACACAGTGGCCTCCATCATTTTTAAATGTAATACTCTTCCTAGTCACCTGGCCAAACTGGGCGATTGGGGGAGAAGGGCCTTGGTCAGGGAGGTGACCAAGAACCCGACGGTCACTCTGACAGAGCTCCAGAGTTCCTCTGTGGAGATAGGATAAACTTCCAGAAGGACCACCATTTCTGCAGCACTCCAACAATCAGGCCTTTATGGTAGAGTGGCCAGACGGAAGCTACTCCTCAGTAAGACACATGACAGCCTGCTTGGAGTTTGCCAAAAGGAACCCAAAGGATGGGTGGAATGGAAAAGGTTGCCGACTGCTGATGTAGCCTATTATCAGAAACTTCAGGAGCATAACGACTGCTGGTGTAGCTTATTATCAGAAACTTCAGGAGCATCAGTTAGGTTGGTTAGGCTATCTTGATCTCTGGCTCCCGAGTCATTTGTGTGTCTTAATTATTTAATCAAACAGAGTGCTTAAAGCATCAGACCAGTTCAGTACATATAGTTGATTTAATTAAAACACATGGGGTGTGTCTATATATGGAAAAATACACATATAACATTTCAACCAATCGGTTGGTAGAAAGAAAAGACGACTCTTGGTTGACCCAAGATTGTTTTTAGTTGGGGCCCTAGTGCATTCATTAAGTTCAGACCGCTTCCCTTTTTACACATTTTGTTACGTTACTTATTCTAAATTAGATTTTTTTTAAACAATTAAATGAGAATGTTAAATGTTTTAGAAATTCTTGAGACTCAATTAAATCAATTAATCATGTTTTGAGGATATACAGTGTTTGTTTATATTTACTGACAAACATTGGAATAAAAAAAGCTTATATTTTGGGTTCTGATGGGGTACGACAGTTGAACTAAGCTCATGAGGCATTTTTTTGTGATTTCCTCAAGAAACAGATGGGTACATATCATTAATGTATAAGTCCCAAAATGGATGTAACAACTGCTGATTGCCCCTTTAAGACTACATATTGGGCTAATCTAATAGGAGATATTGAGGACTACAGTATTTCAGGCATTGTCATTGGATGCAGTTGATCAATTGTTAACGTTTTGTTGATGGTCCACTCTTGATGTTCTACACGTTACAGTGTAGCTTCAGCCATTTCTACAGAACAACATTAAAGTGTAGAACCCCTTTACTGCATATTGGTTCAACGACTGCAGAGACGGTACTTACTGGTGTTAAACAGATCTCCAACCTCCTCTTCTTCCTCCAATGTGACAGTCATCTCCCCCTCCTCCTCTTTCACTCCAAAAACTGCATCCACCTCTTTCTCTTCCTTCTCTCCTTTTACTGCAACTTCCTCCTCTTTCACTGAAACGTCTTTCTCTTCTTCTTTCACGGTAACAGCCTCACCCTCTACGTGTTTTAATATTGTAACAGCCTCCTCTTCTTTCACTCCAAAAATCGCATCCTCCTCTTTCACTCTGAACGCGTCTTCCTCTTCTTTCACTGAAACGTCTTTCTCTTCTTCTTTCACGCTAACAGCCTCACCCTCTACTTGTTTTTGTATTGAAACAGCCTCCTCTTTCACGAAAGCTTCTTTCTCCGTCCAGCAGACCTCTTCCTCTTCTTTAGCAGGAGGAAAGTAGCTTAGTGAACTCATGGTCGGAGATGTTAGCTAGCTAGCATTAGCGACTAGCCTAGATCTAAGCTAACTTAGCAAACCAGCTAGCTGACAAACAACGTAAATATATAATTAAATGGGCCAACAAGTACATACGACAGAAGTGTGTTTAATACACAGCGACTAATATACACCAAAACAGTGTAAAGAGGGTGAATGTTGTAGCTATGTTTGCTAGAAAGCTACGGAGGTGTCTGACTGGCTGTTGTTGTTGAAGAAGCGTCCCGTCCACTAGATTATACGTCACACTGTAGCATCGCCTGAACCTAAAAGACGCACATCGCCATCTGCTGACTGGAGTGGGCAACGCAGTTGAGGAACCAAAAGTTTATTTTTCATTTATTTCATAAAAGTTTAATATTATATTATGCCGTTCAAAGAGAAGCATGTGTTGATTGATTCGTGTTTAATGAGTGCGAATTTAAAACAAGCTTTACACCCACAATCAAATGGTTGTTAATAAATCTAAATCATGGTTTAGTGTTTCTGTATCAAAATGGACTTTTAACAAATTCAAATCCTTTGGAGTCATTTTGACCCCAGCCAAAAGCACCTTTGATAAATAGGACATTTATTTCAAATCACATTTTATTGGTCACATACACGTGTTTAGCAGATGTTATTGGGGGTGTAGTGAAATGCTTGTGGTTCTAGCTCCGACAGTGCAGTAATATCTAACAAGTAATATCTAACAATTTCACAACATATACCCAATACACACACATCTAAGTATTTGAATCTAGGTTTCTCTGTAGACATGATTCATCCCACCAGAGGGTGGAGGGGCACCTGTATCAGTGGTTTTGACCAGATAGACACCTGCAGACACACAGTATAGTGCCTCCCATGTACTCTCCTATGATTGGACATTTCTATACCACGTATCACGTGACTGTGTACAAAACTGCCAATGGTAGAAAACTCTGCCAGAGGTAGAAAACTCTGCCAGAGGTATACAGTGCATTCGTTAAGTATTCAGACTCCTTCACTTTTCCACATTTTGTTACGTAACAGCCTTATTCTAAAATTGAATAATTATTCCCCCTCATCAATCTACACACAATACCCCATAATGACATCACAATACCCCATAATGACAAACCAAAAACATTTTTTTCACATTTTTGCAAATGTATTTAAGTATTCAGACCCTTTACTATGAGACTCGAAATTGAGCTCAGATGCATCCTGATTCCATTGATCATCCTTGAGATGTTTCTACAACTTGATTGGAGTCCACCTGTGGTAAATTCAATTGATTGGAGATGATTTGGAAAGGCACAGACCTGTCTATATAAGGTCCCACAGTTCACAGTGCATGTCAGAGCAAAAACCAAGCCATGAGGTCAAAGGAATTGTCCATAGAGCTCTGAGACAGGACTGTGTCGAGGCACAGATCTGGGGAAAGGTACCAAAAAAATGTATGCAGCATTGAAGGTCCCCAAGAACACAGTGGCCTCCATCATTCTTAAATGGAAGAAGTTTGGAACCACCAAGACTCTTCCCAGAGATGGTCGCCCGGCCAAACTGAGAAATCGGGGGAGAAGGGCCTTGGTCAGGGAGGTGAACAAGAACCCGATGTTCACTCTGACAGAGCTCCAGAGTTCCTCTGTGGAGATGGGAGAACCTTCCAGAAGGACAACCATCTCTGCAGCACTCCACCAATCAGGCCTTTATGTAGCAATGATTAAATTGTCTATATTTATTTCAATGGACAATTCTGTGAACTGTTCTGTGAAAGGTGTAGGCTAGAGATGACATGCAGGAGCTTGCAGGGATTTGTAGTCTTGCATGTCATCTACTTTGATGCTAATTAGCATTTTAGAATCCGAGAGTAAAGAGACACAAATATATTGATACAAGTATTTGTATTTATTATGGATCTCCATTAGTTCCTGCCAAGGCAGCAGCTACTCTTCCTGGGGTTTATTATGGATCCCCATTAGTTCCTGCCAAGGCAGCAGCTCCTCTTCCTGGGGTTTATTATGGATCCCCATTAGTTCCTGCCAAAGCAGCAGCTACTCTTCCTGGGGTTTATTATGGATCCCCATTAGTTCCTGCCAAGGCAGCAGCTACTCTTCCTGGAGTTTATTATGGATCCCCATTAGTTCCTACCAAGGCAGCAGCTACTCTTCCTTGGGGTTATTATGGATCCCCATTAGTTCCTGCCAAGGCAGCAGCTACTCTTCCTGGGGTTTATTATGGATCCCCATTAGTTCCTGCCAAGGCAGCAGCTACTCTTCCGGGGGTTTATTATGGATCCCCATTAGTTCCTACCAAGGCAGCAGCTACTCTTCCTTGGGGTTATTATGGATCCCCATTAGTTCCTGCCAAGGCAGCAGCTACTCTTCCTGGGGTTTATTATGGATCCCCATTAGTTCCTGCCAAGGCAGCAGCTACTCTTCCGGGGGTTTATTATGGATCCCCATTAGTTCCTACCAAGGCAGCAGCTACTCTTCCTTGGGGTTATTATGGATCCCCATTAGTTCCTGCCAAGGCAGCAGCTACTCTTCCTGGGGTCCAGCAAAAATAAAGGAAGTTATACCATTTTAAAAACATTACAATGTCATCTTGTTTTTACATGGCATTGTAGATTTTAGCGGTATACAGAATGTATTTTGGATATTTTCAGTGTATTTTTAACCCTTTCAGACAATTGATTAATCGTAAATTAAAGTTCTCAAGTCTGACAGCCCAAACAAAAACACAAATTCTCAGTCAAAAACACAAGTCAGAACACAGCCTCTCGATTCTCTCATGTGTTTTCAGGTCCTATGACTGGGAAAATGTCTTTCCACAATGAGAGCAGTGGTATGTCTTCTCCTCCTGTGTATTTGTATGTATTCTTTCATGCTCTTTCAGGTACCTTAACCGGGTAAATCTCTTTCCACAGTGGGAGCAGTGGTGCATTTTTTTTCCTGTGTGTGTCCTCTCATGCTGGTTCAGGTTTCCTAACTGGGTACAACTCTTTCCACAATGGGAACATTGGAAAGGCTTTTCTCCTGTGTGTGTCCTCTCATGCCTTTCCACGCTCCCTAACCACCTAAAACTCTTTCCACACAAGGAGCAGTGGTAAGGCTTCTCTTCTGTGTGTATTCTCTTATGTGTTTTCAGGCTCCCTAACTGAGTACAACTCTTTCCACACTGGGAGCAGTGATGTCATCCTGCTGGTTTGGATGTCTCTGGGTCTGGTTCTCCTGAAGGACTCTTCCTGCTGTCAGAAGGAGAGTCTGGTCTCTCTCCTGTCAAAGACAAACAGATTATTTAATTAAACAGACTTGAATGAAACCTCCACATGATAAAACTTCCTATGACCTTTAATCTAGACGAGATCCCTCAATCACCTGAAGTCAGTTTTCACAAGTATTATTAAACCGACTTCAAAATGCAGGTCTCTGTGTGCTTCTTAGGATATCCAGGCAGGTGATTCACTTCTAACTTAAGTCTTGCAGGTGTTGACATGGTTTGACACATCTGCCAGGTGATTCACTTCTAACTTAAGTCTTGCAGGTGTTGACATGGTTTGACACATCTGCCAGGTGATTCACTTCTAACTTAAGTCTTGCAGGTGTTTACATGGTTTGACATATCTGCCAGGTGATTCACTTCTAACTTAAGTCTTGCAGGTGTTGACATGGTTTGACACATCTGCCAGGTGATTCACTTCTACTTTAAGTCTAGCAGGTGTTGACATGGTTTGATCTGCAAGGGGATCCACTTCTACCTTAAGTCTAGCAGGTGTTGACATGGTTTGATCTGCCAGGTGATTCACTTCTACCTTAAGTCTAGCAGGTGTTGACATGGTTTGATCTACCAGGTGATTCACTTCTAACTTAATTAAGTCTTGCAGGTGTTGACATGGTTTGACACATCTGCCAGGTGATTCACTTCTACTTTAAGTCTAGCAGGTGTTGACATGGTTTGATCTGCCAGGGGATCCACTTCTACCTTAAGTCTAGCAGGTGTTGACATGGTTTGATCTGCCAGGGGATCCACTTCTACCTTAAGTCTAGCAGATGTTGACATGGTTTGATCTGCCAGGGGATCTAAAATCAGTACTAGTATTATTATCACTTTGTTGTACTTTTACCCCTTTTTCATGAAATCCAATTGCAACTCCCCTACGGACTCGGGGGAGAGGCGAAGATCGAGAGCCATGCATCCCCCGAAACACGACCCTGCCAAGCCACACAGCACTTCTTGACACACTGCTCGCTTAAAACTTCTTATGGCTGAGATCCCGGTAACGGGATCGATATGACAACAGCCAGTGAAAGTGCAGGGCGCCAAATTCAAACAACAGAAATCTCATAATTAAAATTCCTCATACATACATGTATCTTAAACCATTTTAAAGGTAATCTTGTTGTTAATCCCACCAAAGTGTCCGATTTCAAATAGGCTTTACAGCGAAAGCACCAAAAACGATTATGTTAGGTCACCGCCAAATCACAGACAAACACAGTCATTTTTACGGCCAAAGACAAGAGTCACAAAAAGCACAAATAGAGATAAAATTAATCACTAACCTTTAATGATCGTCATCAGATGACACTCATAGGACTTCATGTTACACAATACATGCATGTTTTGCTTGATAAAGTTCATATTTATATAAAAAAATCTGAGTTTACATTCACACATTCGTGTTACATTCACTAGTTCCAAAAACATCCAGTGATTTTGCATAGCCACATCGATTCAACAGAAATACTCATCATAAATGTAGATGAAAATACAAGTTATACACATGGAATTATAGATATACCTCTCCTTAATGCAACCGCTGTGTCAGATTTAAAAAAAACTTTACGTAAAAAGCAAACCATGCAATGATCTGAGACGGCGCTCAGAACAATAGTCAAATTAGCCGCCATGTTGCAGTCAACAGAAACCAGAAAATACATGATAAATATTCCCTTACCTTTGATGATCTTCATCAGAATGCACTCCCAGGAATCCCAGGTCCACAATAAATGCTTGATTTGTTCGATAATGTCCGTTATTTATGTCCAATTAGCTACTTTTGTTAGCGCGTTTGGTAAACAAATCCAAAGTCACGAAGAGCGTTCCCTAAAAGCTGACGAAATGTCCAAAAATGCATTAACAGTCAGTAGAAACATGTCAAACGATATATTGAATCAATCTTTAGAATGTTTTTAACATAAATCTTGAATAACGTTCCAACTGGAGAATTACATTGACTTCAGATGAGCGATGGAACAGAGCATGGTTAGAGGATGGTCAGGTCATGGCAGACTTGACGAATTCCCCTCTCATTCGGCCCCCCTTCACAGTAGAGGCATCAGACAAAGTTCTACAGACTGTTGACATCATTCAAACAGTTTTGGAAACTTCAGAGTGTTTTCTATCCAATATGAAAATACTATGCATATATTAGCAACTGGGACTGAGGAGCAGGCAGTTTACTATGGGCACCTCTGTGCACCTTTCATCCAAGCTAGTCAATACTGCCCCTGCACCCATAAGAAGTTAACCCTGGAAGCCAGCCACACCAATGTGTCGGAGGAAACACCGTCCAGCTGGCGACCGAAGTCAGCGTGCATGCGCCCGGCCGCCACAAGGAGTCGCTAGAGCGCGATGGGACAAGGACATCCCGGCCGGCCAAACCCTCCCCTGAATGCTGGGACAATTGTGCGCCGCCTCTATGAGACTCCCAATCACAGCTGGTTGTGATACAGCCTGGATTAGAACCAGGGACTGTAGGGCCAATGACAAGCATACCCATAACATGATGCAGCCACCACCATGCTTGAAAATATGAAGAGTGGTAGTCAGTGATGTGTTGGATTTTCCCCAAACATAAAACACTTTGTATTCAGGAAATAAAGTTCCTGAATACAATAAAGTTATATAAAGTTAATTTCTTTGCCAATTATTTTTGCAGTATTACTTTAGTGCCTTATTGCAAACAGGATAAATGTTTTGTAATAAAAAAAATTCTGTACAGGCTTCCTTCTTTTCACTCTGTCATTTAGGTTAGTATTGTGGAGTAACTACAATGTTGTTGATCCATCCTCAGTTTTGTCCTACCACAACCTTTAAACACTAACTATTTTAATGTCACCATAGGCCTCATGGTGAAATCCCTGAGCGGTTTCCTTCCTCTCCAGCAACTGAGTTAGGAAGGACGCCTGCATCTTTGTAGTGACTGGTTGTATTGATACATCATCTAAAGTGTCATTAATAACTTCACCATGCTCAAAGGGATATTCACCAATAGGTGTCTTTCTTTGCGAGGCATTAGACAACCTACCTGGTCTTTGTGGTTGAATCTGTGTTTGAAATTCACTGCTCGACTGAGGGCCATTACAGATAATTGTATGTGTGGGGTACAGAGATGAGGTAGTCATTCAAAAATCATGTTAAACACTATTATTGCACACAGAGTGAGTCCCTGCAACTTATTATGTGACTTGTTAAGCAACATCTTTACTCCTGAACTTATTTAGGGTTTTAATTACATTTGTAAACATTTCCAAAAACATAATTCCACTTTGACATTATGGGGTATTGAATCCATTTAACCCCAGTATCTCTACTTGCACATTCATCTTCTGCTATTCACATTCACATTCCCTACCATTCCAGTGTTTAATTGCTATATTGTAATTACTTCGCCACCATGGTCTATTTATTGCCTAACCTCTCTTATCCTACCTTATTTGCACATGCTGTATATAGATTTTTCTATCTATTCAATCTAATAGTATCAGTAAAATCTGTTGAAATAAAACCAGAGATAAATATACCTAACATAGTGCAATCTAATAGCATCAGTAAAATCTGTTGAAATAAAACCACAGATAAATATACCTAACATAGTACAATCTAATAGCATCAGTAAAATCTGTTGAAATAAACCACAGATAAATATACCTAACATAGTACAATCTAGTAGCATCAGTAAAATCTGTTGAAATAAAACCACAGATGAATATACCTAACATAGTACAATCTAATAGCATCAGTAAAATCTGTTGAAATAAAACCACAGATAAATATACCTAACATAGTACATCTATTAAACAATACATCACAATACAGCAGAAATAGTTACACATTATAGATCCATTCATGGATGTACAGGTCTGTTGGATAAACCTTCAGAAATAGTTACACATTATAGAGATCCATTCATGGATGTACAGGTCTGTTGGATAAACCTCCAGAAATAGTTACACATCATAGAGATCCATTCATGGATGTACAGGTCTGTTGGATAAACCTTCAGAAATAGTTACACATTATAGAGATCCATTCATGGATGTACAGGTCTGTTGGATAAACCATCAGAAATAGTTACACATTATAGAGATCCATTCATGGATGTACAGGTCTGTTGGATAAACCTTCAGAAATAGTTACACATTATAGAGATCCATTCATGGATGTACAGGTCTGTTGGATAAACCATCAGAAATAGTTACACATTATAGAGATCCATTCATGGATGTACAGGTCTGTTGGATAAACCTTCAGAAATAGTTACACATTATAGAGATCCATTCATGGATGTACAGGTCTGTTGGATAAACCTTCAGAAATAGTTACACATTATAGAGATCCATTCATGGATGTACAGGTCTGTTGGATAAACCTTCAGAAATAGTTACACATTATAGAGTCCCATTCATGGATGTACAGGTCTGTTGGATAAACCTTCAGAAATAGTTACACATTATAGATCTATTCATGGATGTACAGGTCTGTTGGATAAACCTCCAGAAATAGTTACACATTATAGAGATCCATTCCTGGATGTACAGGTCTGTTGGATAAACCTTCAGAAATGTCCGCTGCTGATTTCTTCCAGGTAGCGGACACCCTGGTCCTGTGAATCCTGGCCGTGGACAAATTCTCAGTCAGAAACACAAGTCAGAACACAGCCTCTCTATTCTCTCATGTGTTTTCAGGTCCTCTGACTGGGAAAATGTCTTTTCACAATGAGAGCAGTGGTATGTATTCTCCTCCTGTGTATTAGTATGTTGGAAAGGCTTTTCTCCTGTGTGTTTTCTCTCATGCTTTTTCAGACTCCCTGACCACCTAAAACTCTTTTCACACTGGGAACATTGGAAAGGTTTTTCTCCTGTATGTGTTCTCTCATGCCCAACCAGGGCCCCTAACTGAGTAAAATTATTTCCACAGTGGAAACAGTGGTAGGGCTTTTCTCCTGTATGTATTCTCTCATGCATTTTCAGGACCCATAACCACCTAAAACTCTTTCCACAGTGAGAACAGTGATACGGCTTTTCTCCTGTGTGTATTCTCTCATGCATTTTCAGACTCCTTGACCACCTAAAACCCTTTCCACAGTGAGAACAGTGATACGGCTTTTCTCCTGTGTGTATTCTCTCATGCCCAACCAGGGCCCTTAACTGAGTAAAATTCTTTCCACAGTGAGAACAGTGATACGGCTCTTCTTCTGTGTGTATTCTCTCATGCTTTTTCAGGCTCACTAACCACCTAAAACTCTTTCCACAGTGAGAACAGTGGTAGGGCTTTTCTCCTATATGTATTCTCTCATGCGTTTTCAGGTTCCCTAACAACCTAAAACTCTTTCCACAGTGGGAGCAGTGGTGTTGGTTAGGCGTCTCTAGGTCTGTTTCCTCTGAGGAACTCTTCCCGCTGTCAGAGTCTGGTCTCTCTCCTGCCAAAAGACAAACAGATTATTTAGTTAAACAGAGAGACCTGAATGAAGCCTGCATTAAATAAAATTGTCTTCCTATGAGGTTTAATCTAGACTAGATCCCTCAATAACCTGAGGTCAGTCTTCAAAACATTACATCATTAAAAATATACTTCGTGATGGTGAGATTTAAAAACAAATGATGTAGAGCTCCAAATCTAATCTCTCAGGGAATGTCATGATGTCATAATAAGAGCTCTATAATAATAGATAATGTCATGGTTACAGGCTGAACAGAGCTCTATAATAATAGATAATGTCATGGTTACAGGCTGAACAGAGCTCTATAATAATAGATAATGTCATGGTTACAGGCTGAGCAGAGCTCTGTAATAATAGATAATGTCATGTTTATAGGCTGAACAGAGCTCTATAATAATAGATAATGTCATGTTTATAGGCTGAGCAGAGCTCTATAATAATAGATAATGTCATGTTTATAGGCTGAACAGAGCTCTATAATAATAGATCATGTCATGTTTATAGGCTGAGCAGAGCTCTATAATAATAGATAATGTCATGTTTATAGGCTGAGCAGAGCTCTATAATAATAGATAATGTCATGTTTATAGGCTGAGCAGAGATGGTTGTTTGCCATTCTGTGAGACAATTAAGTTGTGATTTTGTGGTCGGGGGGACTCTGATGGTATACACATGTTACAGTTAAGCAATAAGACCCGAGGAAGTGTGGTATATGGCCAATATAGCATGGTTAAAGACTGTCCTTAAGCACGACGCAACGCAGAGTGCCTGGATACAGCCCTTAGCTGTGGTATATTGGCCATATATCACAAACCCCTGGGGTGGATTATCGCAATTATAAACTGGTTACCAACGTAATTAGAGCAGTAAAAATACATGTTTTGTCATACCCATGGTATACGGCCTGATATACCACGGCTGTCAGCCAATCAGCATTCAGGGCTTTAATCACCCATTTTAAAATGTAGCTTTAACATTATATTATCACATAAATTCCTATAGTACAGAACAACATTTTCAAGTATAGAATTTCAGTAGCATGCTGCTTAAAAACCCCACATTCATTCAAAACCTTTAGAGAGTTAGAGACCGTTTTTAAGACAGTACTTACTGGTGGTAATCAGATCTCCTGACTCCTCTGTCAATATGACCGTTATCTCTCCCTCTTTCTCCTTCTTCACTCCAAAAACTGCATCCTCCTCTTTCTCTTCCTCCTCCTCTTCTTTGACTGTAACATCCTCCTCCTCTTTCACTCTGAACGCGTCTTCCTCTTCTTTCACTGTAACAGCCCCATCCTCTACTTCTTGTTTTACTGTAACATCCTCCTCTTCCTCCTCCTCTTTCACGACAATGTTCAACCCCAGAGCTTCTTTCTCCGTCCAGCAGACCTCGTCTTCTTTAACAAGAGTGGAGAAGTTTAGGGAGCTCATGGTCGGAGATGTTAGCTAGCTAGTTAGCATTAGCGACTAGGCTAGCGCTAGGCAAATTTAAGACGTCTGCCTGACTAACAACGTAAATATGAAAATAAATGGGGCAACTCGCTATAAAACAGAAGTATGTCTAAAACACATAGGCAAATATGCACTGAAACAGTCTAAAAAGCTTGAATGTTTAGGCCATGTCGCCTAGCAAGCTACTGAAGTGACTGACTCGCTGTTGTTGTTGAAGTGTCCCGTCCACTAGATTATACGTCACACTGGCAGCATCGTCATCAGCTGACTGGAGTGGGTAACGCAGTATAAGGAAATGTTTATTTTATTTCCTGACAACAAAAAATATTTGAAAATGTATTTCATTAAATAATATTACATTGATACGTCCAAAGGAAAGCATGTGTTGATTGATTAGTGAAGATGTGTAATGAATGAGAATTTAAACTTTACATCTGACGCTGCATTTAAGGCAATGTCATATTCATTCAGTCAAACAAACGCTCTGCAGCGTCTGGTTCAACAGTGATCTACGTTCTATGAAAGCTGCTGGGAGCAAACTGGAGAATAGCTAGAGGAAAACAACGCTAACTGCATCACCAGGCCCTGGTATATCACCAGACTGCATACAAACCTAACTGCATCCCCAGACCCTGGTATATCACCAGACTGCATACAAACCTAACTGCATGCATAGTTCCTGGTATATCACCAGACTGCATACAAACCTAACTGCATCCCCAGTCCCTGGTATATCACCAGACTGCATACAAACCTAACTGCATGCCCAGTCCCTGGCATATCACCAGACTGCATACAAACCTAACTGCATCCCCAGTCCCTGGTATATCACCAGACTGCAAACAAACCTAACTGCATCCCCAGTCCCTGGTATATCACCAGACTACATACAAACCTAACTGCATACCCAGTCCCTGGTATATCACCAGACTGTACAAACCTAACTACATGCATAGTCCCTGGTATATCACCAGACTGCATATAAACCTAACTGCATCCCCAGTCCCTGGTATATCACATGACTGCATACAAACCTAACTGCATCCCCAGTCCCTGGTATATCACCAGACTGCATACAAACCTAACTGCATGCCCAGTCCCTGGTATATCACCAGACTGCATACAAACCTAACTGCATCCCCAGTCCCTGGTATATCACCAGACTGCATACAAACCTAACTGCATCCCCAGTCCCTGGTATATCACCAGACTGTACAAACCTAACTGCATCCCCAGGCCCTGGTATATCACCAGACTGCATACAAACCTAACTGCATCCCCAGGCCCTGGTATATCACCAGACTACATACAAACCTAACTGCATGCCCAGTCCCTGGTATATCACCAGACTGCATACAAACCTAACTGCATCCATAGTCCCTGGTATATCACCAGACTGCATACAAACCTAACTGCATCCCCAGTCCCTGGTATATCACCAGACTGCATACAAACCTAACTGCATCCCCAGTCCCTGGTATATCACCAGACTGCATATAAACCTAACTGCATCCATAGTCCCTGGTATATCACCAGACTACATACAAACCTAACTGCATGCATAGTCCCTGGTATATCACCAGACTGCATATAAACCTAACTGCATGCATAGTCCCTGGTATATCACCAGACTGCATACAAACCTAACTGCATCCCCAGTCCCTGGTATATCACCAGACTACATACAAACCTAACTGCATCCCCAGTCCCTGGTATATCACCAGACTGCATATAAACCTAACTGCATCCATAGTCCCTGGTATATCAACAGACTACATACAAACCTAACTGCATGCATAGTCCCTGGTATATCACCAGACTGCATATAAACCTAACTGCATCCATAGTCCCTGGTATATCACCAGACTACATACAAACCTAACTGCATCCATAGTCCCTGGTATATCACCAGACTGCATACAAACCTAACTGCATGTATAGTCCCTGGTATATCACCAGACTGCATACAAACCTAACTGCATCCATAGTCCCTGGTATATCACCAGACTGTACAAACCTAACTGCATCCCCAGTCCCTGGTATATCACCAGACTGTACAAACCTAACTGCATCCCCAGTCCCTGGTATATCATCAGACTGCATACAAACCTAACTGCATCCATAGTCCCTGGTATATCACCAGACTGCATACAAACCTAACTGCATCCCCAGTCCCTGGTAGATCACCAGACTGTACAAACCTAACTACATGCATAGTCCCTGGTATATCACCAGACTGCATACAAACCTAACTGCATCCCCAGGCCCTGGTATATCACCAGACTGCATACAAACCTAACTGCATGCCCAGTCCCTGGTATATCACCAGACTGCATACAAACCTAACTGCATCCATAGTCCCTGGTATATCACCAGACTGCATATAAACCTAACTGCATCCATAGTCCCTGGTATATCACCAGACTGCATACAAACCTAACTGCATGTATAGTCCCTGGTATATCACCAGACTGCATACAAACCTAACTGCATCCATAGTCCCTGGTATATCACCAGACTGTACAAACCTAACTGCATCCCCAGTCCCTGGTATATCACCAGACTGTACAAACCTAACTGCATCCCCAGTCCCTGGTATATCACCAGACTGTACAAACCTAACTGCATCCATAGTCCCTGGTATATCACCAGACTGCATATAAACCTAACTGCATCCCCAGTCCCTGGTCCCTGACCTGGTGGTTCTAATGACCTGGTGGTTATAAAGACCTGGTGGGAATAATGACCTGGTGGTTATAATGACCTGGTGGTTATAATGACCTGGTGGTTATAATGACCTGGTGGTAATAATGACCTGGTGGTTCTAATGACCTGGTGGTTATAATGACCTGGTGGTTGGCATAACACAAGCAGAACCCGAGAACAGGATGGCCTCCACCATCACAGCCTGATGACACTGCACCAGCCTACCAGTCTGCTCCAGCCCAGGTCAGAATACCAGTCTCCCAGTCTGCTCCAGCACAGGTCAGAATACCAGTCTCCCAGTCTGCTCCAGCACAGGTCAGAATACCAGTCTCCCAGTCTGCTCCAGCACAGGTCAGAATACCAGTTTCCCAGTCTGCTCCAGCACAGTGTGCTCCAGCCCAGGTCAGCCAACCAGCCTCTCAGTCTGCTCCAGCCCAGGTCAGCCAACCAGCCTCTCAGTCTGCTCCAACACAGTGTGCTCCAGCCCAGGTCAAAATACCAGTCTCCCAGTCTGCTCCAGCACAGGTCAGAATACCAGTCTCCCAGTCTGCTCCAGCCCAGGTCAGAATACCAGCCTCCCAGTCTGTTCCAGCCCAGGTCAGAATACCAGCCTTCCAGTCTGCTCCAGCCCAGGTCAGAATACCAGCCTCCCAGTCTGCTCCAGCCCAGGTCAGAATACCAGTCTCCCAGTCTGCTCCAGCCCAGGTCAGAATACCAGTCTCCCAGTCTGCTACAGCCCAGGTCAGAATACCAGCCTCCCAGTCTGCTCCAGCACAGGTCAGAATACCAGCCTTCCAGTCTGCTCCAGCCCAGGTCAGAATACCAGCCTCCCAGTCTGCTCCAGCCCAGGTCAGAATACCAGTCTCCCAGTCTGCTCCAGCCCAGGTCAGAATACCAGTCTCCCAGTCTGCTACAGCCCAGGTCAGAATACCAGCCTCCCAGTCTGCTCCACCCAGATAGTCACCCACAACTGCAATCCTTATTGATTCAAATGGGAAGTTCTTAGAGAGGGAGAGGGAGTGAAAAGGTAGAGAGGCGGAGAGAGGGAGTGAAAAGGGAGAGAGGCGGAGAGAGGGGAGTGAAAAGGGAGAGAGGCGGAGAGAGGGAAGTGAAAAGGGAGAGAGGCGGAGAGAGGGGAGTGAAAAGGGAGAGAGGCGGAGAGAGGGGAGTGAAAAGGGAGAGAGAGAGTGAAAAGGGAGAGAGAGGGAGTGAAAAGGGAGAGAGAGGGAGTGAAAAGGGAGAGAGGCGGAGAGGGAGGGAGTGAAAAGGGAGAGAGGCGGAGAGGGGGAGTGAAAAGGGAGAGAGGCGGAGAGGGGGAGTGAAAAGGGAGAGAGGCGGAGAGGGGGAGTGAAAAGGGAGAGAGGCGGAGAGAGGGAGTGAAAAGGGAGAGAGGCGGAGAGAGGGAGTGAAAAGGGAGAGAGGCGGAGAGAGGGAGTGAAAAGGGAGAGAGGCGGAGAGAGGGAGTGAAAAGGGAGAGAGGCGGAGAGAGGGAGTGAAAAGGTAGAGAGGCGGAGAGAGGGAGTGAAAAGGGAGAGAGGGGAGTGAAAAGGGAGAGAGGCGGAGAAAGGGCAGAATACCTGACCACTGTGACTGACCCAAACTTAAGGAAAGCTTTGACTATGTACAGACTCAGTGAGCATAAATGTCAAATGTGTGATTTCATGAACTGGTACATACAAGAAAACCAGGTTTTAAAGTTCTGTTCAATAGCCATCCCATCATTACAAAACATTTGAAAGGCTAAGTATATCATCTCCTGAGAAGTGGTAACTATTCACATGAACTTTTCAAAGAGGTTTGGTGCCCCCTGGTGGCTGAACCCGAGATCAATGAGAGATCTTGTCAGAAACAATGACAGAGTCCCACTTCTCAGCTATCTTTATTTACATCAAACTAAACTAACTGCTATTTTGAAATGTTGAAAACGTGTTTTTAAATAGCTCAGGCTGATACCCTACCTGAGCGAAAAACTGGCACTTTAAAGGAGTCTAATTTTGTCAAAAATGCAAAAATGATAAAAATTTCAACTCACAGGTACATTAATAGACCAAACACAAACATCTGTCATCTCGAAATGTCCTAAAAAGGTTCTAAACGGGCCCCCTGGGTCTACACCTGGAGAGTAGATGGGCACATCTGCACCAGAGCTGAAATTTCAACTGGAGAGCAGATACTTCAACTCGACAGAGGTCAGAGTGAGGCTCTTCTCCCTGACCTGGTGGTTCTAATGACCTGGTGGTTATAATGACCTGGTGGTAATAATGACCTGGTGGTTCTAATGACCTGGTGGTTATAATGACCTGGTGGTTGGCATAACACAAGCAGAACCCGAGAACAGGATGGCCTCCACCATCACAGCCTGATGACACTGCACCAGCCTACCAGTCTGCTCCAGCCCAGGTCAGAATACCAGTCTCCCAGTCTGCTCCAGCCCAGGTCAGAATACCAGTCTCCCAGTCTGCTCCAGCCCAGGTCAGAATACCAGTCTCCCAGTCTGCTCCAGCACAGGTCAGAATACCAGTCTCCCAGTCTGCTCCAGCCCAGGTCAGAATACCAGCCTCCCAGTCTGCTCCAGCCCAGGTCAGAATACCAGTCTCCCAGTCTGCTCCAGCACAGGTCAGAATACCAGTCTCCCAGTCTGCTCCACCCAGATAGTCACCCACAACTGCAATCCTTATTGATTCAAATGGGAAGTTCTTAGAGAGGGAGAGGGAGTGAAAAGGTAGAGAGGCGGAGAGAGGGAGTGAAAAGGGAGAGAGGCGGAGAGAGGGGAGTGAAAAGGGAGAGAGAGAGTGAAAAGGGAGAGAGAGGGAGTGAAAAGGGAGAGAGAGGGAGTGAAAAGGGAGAGAGGCGGAGAGGGAGGGAGTGAAAAGGGAGAGAGGCGGAGAGGGGGAGTGAAAAGGGAGAGAGGCGGAGAGGGGGAGTGAAAAGGGAGAGAGGCGGAGAGAGGGAGTAAAAAGGGAGAGAGGCGGAGAGAGGGAGTGAAAAGGGAGAGAGGCGGAGAGAGGTAGTGAAAAGGGAGAGAGGCGGAGAGGGAGGGAGTGAAAAGGGAGAGAGGCGGAGAGAGGGAGTGAAAAGGGAGAGAGGCGGAGAGAGGGAGTGAAAAGGGAGAGAGGCGGAGAGGGGGAGTGAAAAGGGAGAGAGAGAGTGAAAAGGGAGAGAGGCGGAGAGAGGGAGTGAAAAGGGAGAGAGAGGGTGAAAGGGGAGAGAGAGGGAGTGAAAAGGGAGAGAGGCGGACAGGGAGGGAGTGAAAAGGGAGAGAGGCGGAGAGAGGGAGTGAAAAGGGAGAGAGGCGGAGAGAGGGAGTGAAAAGGGAGAGAGGCGGAGAGAGGGAGTGAAAAGGGAGAGAGGCGGAGAGAGGGAGTGAAAAGGGAGAGAGGCGGAGAGAGGGAGTGAAAAGGGAGAGAGGCGGAGAGAGGGAGTGAAAAGGGAGAGAGGCGGAGAGAGGGAGTGAAAAGGGAGAGAGGCGGAGAGAGGGAGTGAAAAGGGAGAGAGGCGGAGAGAGGGAGTGAAAAGGGAGAGAGGCGGAGAGAGGGAGTGAAAAGGGAGAGAGGCGGAGAGAGGGGAGTGAAAAGGGAGAGAGGCGGAGAGGGAGGGAGTGAAAAGGGAGAGAGGGGAGTGAAAAGGGAGAGAGGCGGAGAGAGGGGAGTGAAAAGGGAGAGAGCCGGAGAGAGGGAGTGAAAAGGAAGAGAGGCGGAGAGAGGGAGTGAAAAGGGAGAGAGGCGGAGAGAGGGAGTGAAAAGGGAGAGAGGCGGAAAGAGGGAGTGAAAAGGGAGAGAGGGGGAGAGAGGGGAGTGAAAAGGGAGAGGCGGAGAGAGGGGAGTGAAAAGGGAGAGAGGCGGAGAGAGGGAGTGAAAAGGGAGAGAGGCGGAGAGAGGGGAGTGAAAAGGGAGAGAGGGGAGTGAAAAGGGAGAGAGGCGGAGAAAGGGGAGTGAAAATGGAGAGAGGGAGTGAAAAGGGAGAGAGGCGGAGAGAGGGAGCGAAAAGGGAGAAAGGCGGAGAGAGGGAGTGAAAAGGGAGAGAGGCGGAGGGGAGTGAAAAGGGAGAGAGGCGGAGAGAGGGAGTGAAAAGGGAGAGAGGCGGAGAGAGGGGAGTGAAAAGGGAAAGAGGCGGAGAGAGGGAGTGAAAAGGGAGAGCGGCGGAGTGAGGGGAGTGAAAAGGGAGAGAGGCTGAGAAAGGGCAGAATACCTGACCACTGTGACTGACCCAAACTTAAGGAAAGCTTTGACTATGTACAGACTCAGTGAGCATAAATGTCAAATGTGTGATTTCATGAACTGGTACATACAAGAAAACCAGGTTTTAAAGTTCTGTTCAATAGCCATCCCATCATTACAAAACATTTGAAAGGCTAAGTATATCATCTCCTGAGAAGTGGTAACTATTCACATGAACGTTTCAAAGAGGTTTGGTGCCCCCTGGTGGCTGAACCCGAGATCAATGAGAGATCTTGTCAGAAACAATGACAGTCCCACTTCTCAGCTATCTTTATTTACATCAAACTAAACTAACTGCTATTTTGAAATGTTGAAAACGTGTTTTTAAATAGCTCAGGCTGATACCCTACCTGAGCGAAAAACTGGCACTTTAAAGGAGTCTAATTTTGTCAAAAATGCAAAAATGATAAACATTTCAACTCACAGGTACATTAATAGACCAAACACAAACATCTGTCATCTCGAAATGTCCTAAAAAGGTTCTAAACGGGCCCCCTGGGTCTACACCTGGAGAGCAGATGGGCACATCTGCACCAGAGCTGAAATTTCAACTGGAGAGCAGATACTTCAACTCGACACAGGTCAGAGTGAGGCTCTTCTCCCTGACCTGGTGGTTCTAATGACCTGGTGGTTATAAAGACCTGGTGGGAATAATGACCTGGTGGTTATAATGACCTGGTGGTTATAATGACCTGGTGGTTATAATGACCTGGTGGTAATAATGACCTGGTGGTTCTAATGACCTGGTGGTTCTAATGACCTGGTGGTAATAATGACCTGGTGGTTATAATGACCTGGTGGTTATAATGACCTGGTGGTTGGCATAACACAAGCAGAACCCGAGAACAGGATGGCCTCCACCATCACAGCCTGATGACACTGCACCAGCCTACCAGTCTGCTCCAGCCCAGGTCAGAATACCAGTCTCCCAGTCTGCTCCAGCACAGGTCAGAATACCAGTCTCCCAGTCTGCTCCAGCACAGGTCAGAATACCAGTCTCCCAGTCTGCTCCAGCACAGGTCAGAATACCAGTCTCCCAGTCTGCTCCAGCACAGTGTGCTCCAGCCCAGGTCAGCCAACCAGCCTCTCAGTCTGCTCCAGCCCAGGTCAGCCAACCAGCCTCTCAGTCTGCTCCAACACAGTGTGCTCCAGCCCAGGTCAAAATACCAGTCTCCCAGTCTGCTCCAGCACAGGTCAGAATACCAGTCTCCCAGTCTGCTCCAGCCCAGGTCAGAATACCAGCCTCCCAGTCTGCTCCAGCCCAGGTCAGAATACCAGCCTCCCAGTCTGCTCCAGCCCAGGTCAGAATACCAGCCTCCCAGTCTGCTCCAGCCCAGGTCAGAATACCAGTCTCCCAGTCTGCTCCAGCCCAGGTCAGAATACCAGTCTCCCAGTCTGCTACAGCACAGGTCAGAATACCAGCCTCCCAGTCTGCTCCACCCAGATAGTCACCCACAACTGCAATCCTTATTGATTCAAATGGGAAGTTCTTAGAGAGGGAGAGGGAGTGAAAAGGTAGAGAGGCGGAGAGAGGGAGTGAAAAGGGAGAGAGGCGGAGAGAGGGGAGTGAAAAGGGAGAGAGGCGGAGAGAGGGAAGTGAAAAGGGAGAGAGGCGGAGAGAGGGGAGTGAAAAGGGAGAGAGGCGGAGAGAGGGGAGTGAAAAGGGAGAGAGAGAGTGAAAAGGGAGAGAGAGGGAGTGAAAAGGGAGAGAGAGGGAGTGAAAAGGGAGAGAGGCGGAGAGGGAGGGAGTGAAAAGGGAGAGAGGCGGAGAGGGGGAGTGAAAAGGGAGAGAGGCGGAGAGGGGGAGTGAAAAGGGAGAGAGGCGGAGAGGGGGAGTGAAAAGGGAGAGAGGCGGAGAGAGGGAGTGAAAAGGGAGAGAGGCGGAGAGAGGGAGTGAAAAGGGAGAGAGGCGGAGAGAGGGAGTGAAAAGGGAGAGAGGCGGAGAGAGGGAGTGAAAAGGGAGAGAGGCGGAGAGAGGGAGTGAAAAGGGAGAGAGGGGAGTGAAAAGGGAGAGAGGCGGAGAAAGGGCAGAATACCTGACCACTGTGACTGACCCAAACTTAAGGAAAGCTTTGACTATGTACAGACTCAGTGAGCATAAATGTCAAATGTGTGATTTCATGAACTGGTACATACAAGAAAACCAGGTTTTAAAGTTCTGTTCAATAGCCATCCCATCATTACAAAACATTTGAAAGGCTAAGTATATCATCTCCTGAGAAGTGGTAACTATTCACATGAACGTTTCAAAGAGGTTTGGTGCCCCCTGGTGGCTGAACCCGAGATCAATGAGAGATCTTGTCAGAAACAATGACAGAGTCCCACTTCTCAGCTATCTTTATTTACATCAAACTAAACTAACTGCTATTTTGAAATTTTGAAAACGTGTTTTTAAATAGCTCAGGCTGATACCCTACCTGAGCGAAAAACTGGCACTTTAAAGGAGTCTAATTTTGTAAAAAATGCAAAAATGATAAAAATTTCAACTCACGGGTACATTAATAGACCAAACACAAACATCTGTCATCTCGAAATGTCCTAAAAAGGTTCTAAACGGGCCCCCTGGGTCTACACCTGGAGAGCAGATGGGCACATCGGCAGGTCGCGGCACCAGTTTGTAGCGTGGTTCATTCTGCGTTGTGTACTTTTAATTAGGACGCTGCCACAACTGACGGTCTGCTCGTTGAAATCTTTTTATTTGCCCTTGCTAGCCGAAGGTCAAGCAAAAGAGAACGATAAAGGGGTATGGAAATACAGATAACCCGCGATGGGCCAAACCAAAATATACAAAACTTTTACAATCACATGTATGTACAATATTGGTATGAAAAAGTGTTTGTACACCAAATAAAAACATTAGCTATGCAGCTTTAATTAAATAAAAAAAATTCACTGAATTATTATTATTATTATCAAATTATTAACATCCCCTCTTGACCTGGCCTATTTGAATTGGTCCTTGTGTGCAATTTGGTGCGTAATCTAGGGGAACAACATCACACTGCTACATAGGGGTACCCCTCTCTTCTAGTATTTCTGTTCGCCATCTTTGATTCAGTTCAGTTCTGTGTAGGGGTACCCCTCTGTTCTAGTATTTCTGTTCGCCATCTTTGATCCAGTTCAGTTCTGTGTAGGGGTACCCCTCTCTCCTAGTATTTCTGTCAGCCATCTTTGATTCAGTTCTGTGTAGGCGTACCCCTATCTCCTAGTATTTCTGTCCGCCATCTTTGCTCTAGTTCAGTTCTGTGTAGGCGTACCCCTATCTCCTAGTATTTCTGTCCACCATCTTTGATTCAGTTCAGTTCTACTATATCTTTGCTGAAGAATGTCTAACAGTCACTAGCGCAGCAGCAGCCCCCCCGGTCCTAGTGCCGGCCCGGTAAGAAGTTTAAGATGCGATGGAATGGTTGACGAAAATAAGAAATCACAGAAAATATATATTGACTGATATTGATTTATTTAGGGGGGGGGGGGGTAATTAATATTTTAGGACTAGCGACGTCTATGATTCCTACCCTTTAACTTTTTGTCTGAAAATTAAATATACATTTTACTCAACTACCCAATCCAGTCAGCAGTTGGCGGTGTGGGAATTTAAGGCGACGCTGTTGGTGTGACGTATAATCTAGTGGACGGAACGCTTCTTTCAGCAGCAGCAACAGTTCGTCAGCCACCTCGGGAGCTTGGTAGACAAAATAGACGAACCAATAAAGCTCTTTAGACGCTTTCGTTTTTTTATTAGCCACTGTGTTTTAAAACCACTTCTGTCGTCTAGTTAGTTATCCGATTTAATTTCATATTTACGGTGTTGTTGTTATTAGTCAGCTGGCGGGCTGGTTAAGTTAGCATTAGCCTAGCTAGCAAACATCCCCGACCATGCGGTCACTAAGCTACTCTTCTCCTGCTAAAGATAATATCTGCAGGACGGAGAAAGAAGCTCTGATCTTTCTAGTGAAAGAGGAGAAGGAAGAGGAGGATGTCACAGTAAAACAAGAAGTAGAGGGTGTTACAGTAAAAGAAGAGGAAGAGAAAGGGGATGATGCAGTATTTGGAGTGAAAGAGGAGGAAGGGGAGATGACTGTCACATCGAAAAAGGAGAACGAGGAGGAAACTGGATGTCTGAGGCCGGTTTCCCAAACGCATCTTAAGGCATCCAACGATGAAATTAGCCGTAAGATGGTTTTGAGAAACAGCGTCCTGATTAATACTAGTAAGTACTGTCTTAAATACCAAACTCAGCAGTTGTTGAACTGATGTGTGGCGTTAAAGGGGAAATATGAAATTGCTACATCCATTTTTGGACTTTTAAATTATTTATATATAGCCATTGATTCTTGAAGAATATAACACATGCCTCATGAGCTTAGTTCAACTGTTGTACCACATCAGAACACAAAATAAGCTTTTTTTTACTCCAATGTTTAGAAACAATGTAAACCAACACTGTATAGCCTCAACATGGTTAAAACTATAATGTTGATATCATGGATGGTCTCTCTATGAATTTGAAAGTAGTTACATTTCTCTTATTACCAAAACAGTGGTGGAATGATTTTTTAAAACCGCAACAAAATGGCTGCTCAGAAACTTGGTTTGGTAAACAGCTGAGGGATGGGGGCTGGAGAAATGTAACCACTCTCAAATTCATAGAGAAAGCCGTTGTAGCAACCTTCAGGCTATCCCCTGAATTCACTACACTATGAATACAAAGACTGGCCATCCATGAGGTCAAAATTATTGTTTTAAACAGAATTCTAGGCTATATAGTATATTCTAGAATTCATCCATCATGTCATAATGGTAGTTTAACCAGGTTTCTACGCTATATAGTATATTCTAGAATTCATCCATGATGTCATAATGATAGTTTAACCAGGTTTCTAGGCTATATAGTATATTCTAGAATTCGTCCATGATGTCATAATGATAGTTTAACCAGGTTACTAGGCTATATAGTATATTCTAGAATTACCAGTGTAGATTTCCTGTGGGGGTCAAATTATTAGAGCTGTTGATAAGTCATTGTATAATATTCAGCTATTTTTTTCATGCCCTTACTTTAAAGGCAAGACATACCTAGATGTAATTACATTCATGAATTGGTTTGAAACCTTTGTTTTAAACCCTTCTCAAAGTTGTTGCTTTAAGTTGTCTGATGCTTTAAGCATGCTGTTTGATTAAATAATTACAGATACACAAGTTACTCGAGGGAGCCAGTCATCAATATAACCGAGAAAAACTCTTCCATCCCACTGTTGCTGGACTTTGTAAATTCTGTCGTTATGCTCCTGAAGTTTTCAGTAATTGACTACACCAGCGGTCGTCAAACTTTTCCATTTAGAGACAATGTATCTGACCATTTCTACCGATCTGCGTGCCAGTTATGATTTTCATATGCACATTTTTGTGGAACAGTTTCATTTAATTTATAATAGTATCTCAAAATCATTGTCTGTGATTAATCTACATTCTATCTAAATCTAAATGAAAATTTTACAAATCTAAAAGTAACTTTTATTGCCAACTATGTAAAAAAAATAGCCGACATAAAAAATAAAAACATTGCATTCTGCAGGTAGAAAATATCCTGATAAAAATAAATATCCTAGAAATCACATTGGCTGCTCATGGCCTGTCTACAACAAACTTGAAACATTGTATCAACTATCAACTTGGTCCCCCGAAACTTGTGATGGCAAGCTTGCGACATTGTATAAAATATTCTGGGCCCTGAGAGTTTCCCGCGCCAGTGAGTTTGGGACAGACACAGCTGTAGGCTATTTGTGCAAAGGATAAGAAGTAATCAGGTATTTTATGACATTTCCACTGGATCAGAGAATTACATTTTTTCCTTTCATGCCGAGTGGAAATATTTTACGAAAATACTTGAGGAACTATTGTCGTATGCAATTGATTTTGATTAGACTTTGTTTACTTGCTGTTTGAGGCGAAGAAAAAAAATACTTTGAGAAGCTCCACAGCTCATTAGTGGTGGTGCGTTAAGACAATGAGAAATACTATCAGACATCCTCAAATGGGCACATTTATAGGCCTACATTTGCACACAGGCCAGGTAGACTAGTCCTACTTCTATATGCGTAGTTAGGTGTGCGTCCTTACTCAACATTGACAGGAGTGTTTCAAACAAAAGACAATGAATAAATTGACTAAACTGACGCATCTTGCGGGGTCAGGTCTGGGTGATCTGCCAGGGGCCGTTTCATTTAGTATCCGTTTGGTTCGGCATGGGGAATGATTGTATTTTCCCATGGTATGTTTTACTGAAGTTGACTGACTGAAAGGGAGTGTAACTTTATGACTGGATTCGGGCTAAACTTTGAAAATTTAGATATTAAAGACATGATAGATCAGACGCAGAGTATATAAAGGAGTGAGATCTGTAGAAAGACAGTGGCTGTGGAATGTGCTGGGTGGACGGGAGGAGATCACAGGATTGCTTTAGGGGAAGTGGATGAACATCTGTGGATTAGGCGAAGGAGGGGTTGAGGTCAGGTCAGATCCCCTGAAGGGAGTAATAAGGGTTTAGTATCCTGTTATCCTCTTCCTGTTGACCCAGAATATGTAAGGACTGGAGAGGAGGATTGTCCAAAGTGGGGTATATATACTTGTGATGGTGAGAACATGTTGTTGTCTGAATTACAGCTCTAACGACCCTTTGGGATGAATTAAACTTGGTTAACCTCTCTTGTGTATGTGGGACGCTAGCATCCCAACTCGACCACAGCCATTGAAATAGCAGGGCGCCAAATTCAAAACAACAAAAATCTCATAATTCAAATTTCTCAAACATACAAGTATTATACACCATTTTAAAGAAACACTTCTCGTTAATCCAACCACAGTGTCCGATTTCAAAAAGGCTTTTCGACGAAAGCACACCATTAGATTATGCTAGGACAGTGCCAGGACAAGAAAAACCACACAGCCATTTTACAAGCAAGGAGAGGCGTCACAAAAAACAGAAATACAGCTAAAATGAATCACTAACCTTTGATGATCTGCTTCAGATGACACTCCCAGGACTCAATGTTACACACGTATGTTTTGTTCGATAAAGTTCATATTTATATCCAAAAGCCTCAGTTTAAATTGGTGCGTTATGTTCAGAAATACTTTGCCTCCAAAACTCTCCTGTGAAATTCCAGAGAGCCACATCAAATGACAGAAATACTCATCATAAACGTTGATAAAAGATATAAGTGTTTTACATGGAATTAAATATAAACTTGTTCTTAATGCATCCGCTGTGTCAGATTTCAAAAAAGCGTCGAAAGCACATTGTTCAATATTCTGAGTACAGCGCTCAGAGACAAAGCAAGCCATACAGTTACCAGCCATGTTGTGGAATCAACAAAAGTCAGAAACAGCGTTATAAATCTTCACTTACCTTTGCTGATCTTCAGTGGAATGCACTCGAAAGACTCTCAGTCCCACAAGAAATGTTAGTTTTGTTCAATAAAGTCCATATTTGTGTCCAAAATCCTCCGTTTTGTTCAGGTGTTCCCTTCACTATTCCAAATGCACCAGGCGCGCTCAGAACATCAATACGAAAAGTCAAAAAAGTACCATCAAAGTTCGTAGAAACATGTCAAATGTTGTTTACAATCAATCTTTAGGATATTTTTATCAAAAATCTTCAATAATAATCCAACCAGACAATTGCGTATTACAGAAGAAAAAGAAAGTAAGGCGAGCATCACGGGAATGCGCGAGAGTGCACTAAGGTTCTTCAGGAAGCCCCCTCGTCAAACAGCTCTTATTCTCTCATTTTCCACAATAGAAGCCTCAAACAACGTTTTAAAGACTGTTGACATCTGCTGGAAGGCTTGGGAAGTGACCCCATAGACACAGTATATTAGTAAGTCATTCAATTGAAAAACTACAACCCTCAAAATCTCCAACTTCCTGGTTGGATTTCCTCAGGTTTTTGCCTGTCATATGAGTTGTGTTATACTCACAGACATTATTTTAACAGTTTTGGAAACTGTAGAGTGTTTTATATCAAAATCTACACATTATATGCATATCCTAGCTTCTGCGCCTGAGTAACAGGCAGTTTACTTTTTTGCACGCTTTTAATCCTCTTCGAAGGGGGTGACACTAGACCCAAACTATTACAGACCTATATCCATCCTGCCCTGCCGTTCTAAAGTCTTTGAAAGTCAAGTTAATTATCAAACAGATCACTGACCATTTTGAATCCCACCGTACCTTCTCCGCTATGCAATCCAGTTTCCGAGCTGGTCACGGGTGCACCTCAGCCACGCTCAAGGTACTAAAGGATATCATAACAGCCATCGATAAAAGACAGTACTGTGCAGCCGTCTTCATCAACCTGGCCAAGGCTTTCAACTTTGTCACTCACCGTATTCTTATCGGCAGACTCAACAGCCTTCGTTTCTCAAATGACTGACTCGCCTCTTTCACCAACTACTTCTCAAACAGAGTTCAGTATGTCAAATCGGAGGTCCTGTTGTCCGGACCTCTGGCAGTCTCTATGGAGGTACCACAGGGTTCAATTCTCGGACCGACTCTTTTCTCTGTATATCCCAATGATGTTGCTCTTGCTGCGGGTGAATCCTTGATCCACCTCTATGCAGACCACACCATTCTGTATACATCTGGCCCTTCTTTGGACACTGTGTTAACTTTATTGACAACACCCAAATGGATACTGTCATTAACGCGGTTCTTCAATAATTACACATAATTCTTAATAATTTCTTAATACTGTAGCAAACATTATATTAAACAGGACATTCAAATTAGCCTTACAAGTATAATCCAAAGTAGTGTGAAATGCACTAATAAGCAACCTGTAAATGACATTGTGAAAAACTAAAATCTTTGTTCACCATTTTTGCTCCAGGCAGATATACTACATCCATAACTAGTGGTTTCCTCATTACCAGATATACTACATCCATAACTAGTGGTTTCCTCATTACCAGATATACTACATCCATAACTAGTGGTTTCCTCATTACCAGATATACTACATCCATAACTAGTGGTTTCCTCATTACCAGATATACTACATCCATAACTAGTGGTTTCCTCATTACCAGATATACTACATCCATAACTAGTGGTTTCCTCATTACCAGATATACTACACCCATAACTAGTGGTTTCCTCATTACCAGATATACTACATCCATAACTAGTGGTTTCCTCATTACCAGATATACTACATCCATAACTAGCGGTTTCCTCATTACCAGATATACTACATCCATAACTAGCGGTTTCCTCATTACCAGGTATACTACATCCATAACTAGTGGTTTCCTCATTACCAGATATACTACACCCATAACTAGTGGTTTCCTCATTACCAGATATACTACATCCATAACTAGTGGTTTCCTCATTACCAGATATACTGCATCCATAACTAGTGGTTTCCTCATTACCAGATATACTACATCCATAACTAGTGGTTTCCTCATTAGCATGGAGTTTCTGCAACCAAATTGTATGCCATGCCCTCATGCCGCAATTTTAGCAAACACAGAAAGGGGCCTATATTGGAGACCAAAAGTCATATGGCACACTGCTTAGGATTTCAACAACTTGAAAAACGTGTTTGTAGCCTGCAATCATCGATGTTACTACTAATGTGAAAACAAGACTAAATCTGACTATTGTTGCTGTCTTGACTGGCTTAATTTTCAAATTTAACAGACGTAAATTGTTGTACAACTTCATGGGTATGCTCTGGGCATCACCTTTTACCTCAAATAAACAGTGGATTTCTGCTGTTGTGGACCTTTAACCATCTCTCTGACTTTGTGGGTCACACAGGAGAAAGACGGGACTATCGTGGATCCTCTGGGGCGCCTCAACAACATCATGATGCTGACGAGGCAGAGAAGAGTCTCTCCACATCAGAACTCCTCAAGAAACACCAGCAGAGACCCACAGGAAAGAAATCTCACTGCTGCTCTGACTGTGGGAAAAGATTCAACTACTCATCACACCTTAAAATACATCAAAGAATTCACACAGGAGAGAAACCTTATAGCTGTGATCAATGTGGGAAGAGTTTTTCTACTTCTAGCCACCTAACTGTACACCATAGAACACACACAGGAGAGAAATCTTTTAGCTGTAATCAATGTGGGAAGAGTTTTAGTCAATCTGGCCATCTGACAGTGCACCAGAGAATACACACAGGAGAGAAATCATTTATCTGTGATCAATGTGGGAAGAGTTTTGTTCGATCTGGCCATCTGACAGTGCACCAGAGAATACACACAGGAGAGAAACCTTATAGCTGTGGTCAATGTGGGAAGAGTTTTTCTACTTCTAGCTATCTAACTATACACCATAGAACACACACAGGAGAGAAACCTCATAGTTGTGATCAATGTGGGATGAGTTTTACTACATCAAGCCATCTGACTATACACCATAGAACACACACAGAAGAGAAACCTCATAGCTGTGATCAATGTGACAAGAGTTTTTCTTCTGCTAGCTATCTAACTATACACCATAGAACACACACAGGAGAGAATCCGTGCTGTGATCAATGTGGGAAGAGTTTTTCTACTTCTAGCTATCTAACTATACACCAGAGAACACACACAGGATAGAAATCTTATAGCTGTGATCAATGTGGGATGAGTTTTACTACATCAAGCCATCTGACTATACACCATAGAACACACAGAAGAGAAACCTCATAGCTGTGATCAATGTGACAAGAGATACTATGATAAAAGATCTCTGATCAAATATCAGAAAATGTATATATGAAGGAGTTGTTTCATGATATCAATGAATTAATGTCACAATGTAGAATGTTTTAACATTGTAGTAGGAGTATTTGAATGATGTCACAATGTAGAATGTTTTAACATTGTAGTAGGAGTATTTTAATGTCTCAATGTAGAATGTTTTAATATATAGTATATTAATATACTCTGCAGTCAGTCAGAATGTCACAATGTAGAACCCTAAACGTTTGCCCCCTTATCAATTGGTTTCAACATGATATGGATATTAGGCTCATTGGGGGAAATCCAGGCTCTGAATTGAAAGAGTACTATTTATGTGATTTAACACAAAGTGACTAACAAAAAAAGAGTTGTCCTCTAACCAGAATCAACTGATTTCAACATAATAACATTTGATAATTATTCATGCAACCAACTGACAATAATATTGACATTGTGCTTTTAGAATATCAAGGTTAATTCTCTCATGTGCCAAATGTACTAGAGCATGACATTGGGGACTGGGCCCCGATCCAACAAAATGCCTATTGAGTGAACCCTGAAAAGAGAGAGAAGCTCCGCAGTGAGGTGGAAAGTTACTACGGATATTGCAGGAGTTTCCTCTTGAAATCAGACATGTCTGTGGTGAGGACAACTTGGTTGCTGATTGTCTCAAGGGTGGGCAGTCAAAATGTTTTGTGTTTTGCGTTTAGCCAGTGCGTTGCCATGGATCACAATTTATTTTGACTGCTTTTCCGTATTGGAGATGAGTTTTGTTTGGGCTCTTTCAAGGAGACGAGAGTTCTAGAAGCTAGTGAGTTTTAGGTTTCTTTGTGGGAAAAATAAATCTTGTTTTTAATTGTTGTTAGACAGACACCATGTTTATATTGGTGAAGGTGAAGCATTGTAGTTGATTATAATGTGAAATGGAAGTTGTTTTCTGTTGGTGGTGAGCATTCTCTTAAGGTGTTAGTCTTTGGTTTTTCCATTTATGTTTTGAGGTTGGATTTCAGCACGTATAGCTCATTAGCTCGTAGGACGCACTGATTGGTGTCACCTCGTTAGTCAGTATGTGTTACACCTGTGCTGGCTTGTCCATCTCGTTAGTGGGAAGGTGTTTCACCTGAGCTGGTCCAGGTTCTATTTAAGAGTGTCTGGCCCAGTGCTCCAGTTGTCTTGATAGATGTGGAGAGTCAACACCTTTAGTTGCTCCACCTTTTTGGTTTGCTTCCTGTCTTTAAGTTTGGTGTGGGTTTTTCTTTTGTTTGCCTCTTCTTGGGCAGATTTAGTGGGTCTTATGGTGGGTGTCTTTTAGGTCCCAGTTGTTGTTACTAGTCAACTTTCAGTGGACACCCCCATAGTGACTTTCAGAGCCCATCCTAAAAAACAAGCTTATATTTTTGGATTGGATATTTTAATATTTTAATCAATGGCATTTCCTTAGGATGCTCATTAGTCTTTAAGTTGGTATTATTGTTTTTTTTATCCTCTTATGTTTGTGTTTCTAAATATTCCTGTTTATTTTCATTGTTTTCTCCTGAGAAGCCATTGTGTTGCATGTCTGAAATGTGCTGTATAAATAAAGCTTGATTTGATTTCAACAAATGAATCCAATGACTGACCAATCAACAGACTGATGGTCCATCTTAGTATGAAAAACAGTATCACTTTTCCAGCCTGCTGAAGCTGTGGTGGAGTGGTAAACACTACCCCCGGCTCTACCAGGGGCTTGAGGTGGTCTCCCACAGCTCTGATGGTGGAGTGGTAAACACTACCCCCGCCTCTACCAGGGGCTGGAGGTGTTCTCCCACAGCTCTGATGGTGGAGTGGTCATGTTCTGTGGCCTTGCCGTTCCATTTCTTGACTGCCCCTGCAACACAGAAATTAACATATTTAGTCATATTATATAAAACACTCAAAGCAATGGATATGGAGCATCTACAGCCTGTTACACCTGGCACCTAAATGTGACTTCTGTCATCTGATCACTCCAAGCTGCATTAGGTTCAGATCTACCAGGATAGGCCTTTGACATAGTCTGGATGCAGTCAGGCCACTGAATATGCATAAGTAATGTAAAGAGATGGGGTGTTTCCAACAGTTATATCTAACTAAATGTTTGTGTTCATAGCTCCAACAGTGCTGTAATATCTAACCAAATACTTGTGTTTCTAGTTCTGACAGTGCAGTAATATCTAACTAAATGCTTGTGTTCATAGCTCCAACAGTGCTGTAGTATCTAACTTAATGCTTGTGTTTCTAGTTCTGACAGTGCAGTAATATCTAACTAAATGCTTGTGTTTATAGCTCCAACAGTGCAGTAATATCTAACTTAATGCTTGTGTTTCTAGCTCCAACAGTGCAGTAATATCTAACTAAATGCTTGTGTTCCTAGCTCCAACAGTGCAGTAAAAAGCTAACTTAATGCTTGTGTTCCTAGCTCCAACAGTGCAGTAATATCTAAATTAATGCTTGTGTTCATAGCTCCAACAGTGCAGTAATATCTAACTAAATGCTTGTGTTCCTAGCTCCAACAGTGCAGTAAAAAGCTAACTTAATGCTTGTGTTCCTAGCTCCAACAGTGCAGTAATATCTAAATTAATGCTTGTGTTTCTAGCTCCAACAGTGCAGTAATATCTAACTCAATGCTTGTGTTCCTAGCTCACAACAAATACCTAATACACACAAATCTAAGTAAAGGAATAAGAATATATAAAAATATGGACGAGTGATGTCAGAGGGGCATAGACTAAGATACAGTAGAATAGGATAGAATACAGTATATACATATGAGATGAGTAATGCATAGACTAAGATACAGTAGAATAGGATAGAATACAGTATATACATATGAGATGAGTAATGCATAGACTAAGATACAGTAGAATAGGATAGAATACAGTATATACATATGAGATGAGTAATGCCAGATATGTAAACATGCAGGAGATCCACGAAGGAAAGATAGTGATGGTGCTCAGTGACGTTGTTGTAAATGGTGGGTAAAATGGTAAAACGTTTGAGTTCATTTTGTCCTGACATGGTCACTTTGCCTACTGTTTATTGCCACGTTGGGATGCAACCGTTGTTGTCATTTTTAAACATTTTTTATCATTTTACCCCCGTTTTTTCTCCCCAATGTGGATCTTGTCTCATCGCTGCAACTCCCCAATGTGGATCTTGTCTCATCGCTGCAACTCCCCAATGGGGATCTTGTCTCATCGCTGCAACTCCCCAATGTGGATCTTGTCTCATCGCTGCAACTCCCCAATGTGGATCTTGTCTCATCGCTGCAACTCCCCAATGTGGATCTTGTCTCATCGCTGCAACTCCCCAATGTGGATCTTGTCTCATCGCTGCAACTCCCAATGTGGATCTTGTCTCATCGCTGCAACTCCCCAATGTGGATCTTGTCTCATCGCTGCAACTCCCCAATGTGGATCTTGTCTCATCGCTGCAACTCCCAATGTGGATCTTGTCTCATCGCTGCAACTCCCCAATGTGGATCTTGTCTCATCGCTGCAACTCCCCAATGGGGATCTTGTCTCATCGCTGCAACTCCCCAATGGGGATCTTGTCTCATCGCTGCAACTCCCCAATGTGGATCTTGTCTCATCGCTGCAACTCCCAATGTGGATCTTGTCTCATCGCTGCAACTCCCCAATGTGGATCTTGTCTCATCGCTGCAACTCCCCAACGTGGATCTTGTCTCATCGCTGCAACTCCCCAACGTGGATCTTGTCTCATCGCTGCAACTCCCCAATGTGGATCTTGTCTCATCGCTGCAACTCCCCAATGTGGATCTTGTCTCATCACTGCAACTCCCCAATGGGGATCTTGTCTCATCGCTGCAACTCCCCAATGGGGATCTTGTCTCATCGCTGCAACTCCCCAATGGGCTCAGGAGGCGAAGGTCGAGTCATGCGTCCTCTGAAACATGACCCGTCAAACCGCGCTTCTTAACACCCGCCCGCTTAACCCGGAAGCCAGCTGCACCAATGTGTAGGAGGAAACACCGGGCGACGCTTGGCCAATTGTGTGCCGCCCTATGGAACTCCCGATCACGGCAGGTTGTGGTAAAGCCCGGGATCGAATCCGGGTGACGCCTCTAGTGACGCCTCTAGCACTGCCATGCAGTACCTTAGACCGCTGCACCACTCAGGTCTATAGTGACACCTCTAACACTGTGATCTAGTACCTTAGACTGCTGTTCCACTAGGGTCTATAGTGACACCTCTAACACTGTGATCTAGTACCTTAGACTGCTGCACCACTCGGGTCTATAGTGACAACTCTAACACTGTGATCTAGTACCTTAGACTGCTGCACCACTCGGGTCTATAGTGACACCTCTAACACTGTGATACAGTACCTTAGACTGCTGCACCACTCGGGTCTATAGTGACAACTCTAACACTGTGATCTAGTACCTTAGACTAAAAGTGGAATTTTGACATTATTACCGTTATATCAACACACTTAACACTCCCAACTATAATTCTCTTTGGCACTGTAGACATCTAGTGACCACTTGATTCCATGTGACATTATTACCGTTATATCAACACACTCAACACTCCCAACACCCCCAACTATAATTCTCTTTGGCACCGTAGACATCTAGTGACCACTTGATTCCATGTGACATTATTACCGTTATATCAACACACTTAACACTCCCAACACCCTCAACTATAATTCTCTTTGGCACTGTAGACATCTAGTGACCACTTGATTCCATGTGACCAAACATTTCTGAGGCTGAGTCTCAAATAGTCGCCTGTTCCTTTTAATAGCCGGGCAATAGCACACATAGCAAATACATTTTGGGTCTAAATTAAAGGAGCTACAATTATAGTTTAATTACATGTTTTAAATAAAATGTCCATAATATCTGCATTAATACGAACGAACTACAAAAATCTCTGAAACTGGAAACACTTATCTCCCTCACTAGCTTTAAGCACCAGCTGTCAGAGCAGCTCACAGATTACTGCACCTGTACATAGCCCATCTATAATTTAGCCCAAACAACTACCTCTTTCCCTACTGTATTTATTTATTTAGCTCCTTTGCACCCCATTATTTCTATCTCTACTTTGCACATTCTTCCACTGCAAATCTACCATTCCAGTGTTTTACTTGCTATATTATATTTACTTCGCCACCATGGCCTTTTTTTGCCTTCACCTCCCTTATCTCACCTCACTTGCTCACATTGTATATAGACTTATTTTTCTACTGTATTATTGACTGTATGTTTGTTTTACTCCATGTGTAACTCTGTGTTGTTGTATGTGTCGAACTGCTTTGTTTTATCTTGGCCAGGTTGCAGTTGTAAATGAGAACTTGTTCTCAACTGGCCGACCTGGTTAAATAAAGGAGAAATAAATAACACATAATAATACAAAAATGTAGCAGCAGTATAGACATAGTCTGTTCATTATATACATCTATATGATGTATTGTTACACCACGTATGAGCAGTATAGACCTAGTCTGTTCATTATATACATCTATATGATGTATTGTTACACCATGTAGGAGCAGTATAGACCTAGTCTGTTCATTATATACATCTACATGATGTATTGTTACACCATGTAGGAGCAGTATAGACCTAGTCTGTTCATTATATACATCTACATGATGTATTGTTACACCATGTAGGAGCAGTATAGACCTAGTCTGTTCATTATATACATCTACATGATGTATTGTTACACCATGTAGGAGCAGCCTGGACCTACAGTAGCTTGCAGTAGCTATAATCTAGAGGACGGTTCTTCATAAACAGCTCGTCAACCACCTCGGTAGCTTGCTAGCCAACAGAGCCGAAAGATTCAAGCTATTTATACGCTTTCGGTGTATATTACCGACTGTGTTTTCGACACACTTAGGTCGTATCTACTTGTTAACCTATTTAATATTACGTTATTTTGTATTAGTCAGCTATAGTAGCTGGCTGGTTAAATTAGCACTAGCCTAGTCGCTAATGATAGCTAGCTAACATCCCCGACCATGAGGTCAGTAAGCTTCTCCCCTCTTGTTAAAGAAGAGGTCTGCTGGACGGAGAAAGAAGCTCTGGGGCTGAACATTGTCGTGAAAGAGGAGAAGGAAGAAGAGGATGTCACATTAAAACAAGAAGTAGAGCGTGAGGCTGTCACAGTGAAAGAAGAAGAGAAAGACGTTTCAGTGAAAGAAGAGGAAGACGTGTTCAGAGTGAAAGAGGAGGAGGAGGATGTTACAGTGAAAGAAGAGGAGGAAGAGAAAGAGGAGGATGCAGTTTTTGGAGTGAAGAAGGAAGGGGAGATTACTGTCACATTGAAAGATGAAGAGGTGGAGATAGGAGATCTGATTAACACCAGTAAGTACCGTCTTAAATGTGTTTTTAACTTTGGATTTTCAGAGTTGGCTCGTCAATACCTCTTCAACGGAGGGCCCTGGGATGATGACTGATATGTCTAGAATCAGACGTAGAGAGCAAGCTACCCCTTGTTTTCTCTGTTCCGTTTCCAAAAAGCGACTTAACATATATATTTGAGAAGGGTCTATCTGCTGACCGCAGACTGGGGGGCACGGCATGTAGAGATTTTCATGTAGTGATGTTTTACTACACACCGTGCCCCCCAATAGTGCCATGTGAGAGTTGGGTTGGCTACAACGAAGATTATGGATATACTGACAAGATGTCTCTCCGCCCTAACAAGGCGAGTAGTTGTCCACAAAGCGGCACTGTGGGTTGTCTAGCTCCCGCCTATCCTTTCTTTGGATTGGTGGATTAATCTTATTATTGTAATCTATTGTTTATATTCTATGAGGGCTGTTGTCGTCAACCGCCTGTATTCAATGGAGAGAGATGCTAAGCTACTAGCATGAATATGCACCGCCTGTATTCAATGGAGAGAGATGCTAAGCTACTAGCATGAATATGCACCGCCTGTATTCAATGGAGAGAGATGCTAAGCTACTAGCATGAATATGCATAGCGATCTGGAGACAACTCCTATAGTGTTTTTATCAAAGTTGTCGGTATGTCACGTGTCCACATAACAACTTAATCATTACGAAACTTCTGTTGGTTCAAGTAAACCTCACGTAGCAAATAAGCCTTTCATTTTGTTGTTGACCAAATTCGACACTTTCCACGTTGCGTTGATAATTGTTTCCACTTGGATACAACCTACTGTAACCTACTGGCATGACCTAGAGAGTTACAACCTACTGTAACCTACTGGCATGACCTAGAGAGTTACAACCTACTGTAGCCCACTGGCATGACCTAGAGAGATACAACCTACTGTAGCCTACTGGCATGACCTAGAGAGATACAACCTACTGTAGCCTACTGGCATGACCTAGAGAGATACAACCTACTGTAGCCTACTGGCATGACCTAGAGAGATACAACCTACTGTAACTTACTGGCATGACCTAGAGAGATACAACCTACTGTAGCCTACTGGCATGACCTAGAGAGATACAACCTACTGTAGCCTACTGGCATGACCTAGAGAGATACAACCTACTGTAACCTACTGGCATGACCTAGAGTTACAACCTACTGTAACCTACTGGCATGACCTAGAGAGTTACAACCTACTGTAGCCTACTGGCATGACCTAGAGAGATACAACCTACTGTAACTTACTGGCATGACCTAGAGAGATACAGCCTACTGTAGCCTACTGGCATGACCTAGAGAGATACAACCTACTGTAGCCTACTGGCATGACCTAGAGAGATACAACCTACTGTAGCCTACTGGCATGACCTAGAGAGATACAACCTACTGTAACCTACTGGCATGACCTAGAGAGATACAACCTACTGTAGCTTACTGGCATGACCTAGAGAGATACAACCTACTGTAGCCTACTGGCATGACCTAGAGAGATACAACCTACTGTAGCCTACTGGCATGACCTAGAGAGTTACAACCTACTGTAGCTTACTGGCATGACCTAGAGAGATACAACCTACTGTAGCCTACTGGCATGACCTAGAGAGATACAACCTACTGTAGCCTACTGGCATGACCTAGAGAGATACAACCTACTGTAACCTACTGGCATGACCTAGAGAGTTACAACCTACTGTAGCCTACTGGCATGACCTAGAGAGTTACAACCTACTGTAACCTACTGGCATGACCTAGAGAGTTACAACCTACTGTAACCTACTGGCATGACCTAGAGAGATACAACCTACTGTAGCCTACTGGCATGACCTAGAGAGATACAACCTACTGTAACCTACTGGCATGACCTAGAGAGTTACAACCTACTGTAGCCTACTGGCATGACCTAGAGAGTTACAACCTACTGTAACCTACTGGCATGACCTAGAGAGTTACAACCTACTGTAACCTACTGGCATGACCTAGAGTTACAACCTACTGTAGCCTACTGGCATGACCTAGAGAGTTACAACCTACTGTAACCTACTGGCATGACCTAGAGAGATACAACCTACTGTAACCTACTGGCATGACCTAGAGAGATACAACCTACTGTAGCCTACTGGCATGACCTAGAGAGATACAACCTACTGTAGCCTACTGGCATGACCTAGAGAGTTACAACCTACTGTAGCCTACTGGCATGACCTAGAGAGATACAACCTACTGTAGCCTACTGGCATGACCTAGAGCGTTACAACCTACTGTAACCTACTGGCATGACCTAGAGAGTTACAACCTACTGTAGTCTACTGGCATGACCTAGAGAGTTACAACCTACTGTAGTCTACTGGCATGACCTAGAGAGATACAACCTACTGTAGCCTACTGGCATGACCTAGAGAGTTACAACCTACTGTAACCTACTGGCATGACCTAGAGAGATACAACCTACTGTAGCCTACTGGCATGACCTAGAGAGATACAACCTACTGTAACCTACTGGCATGACCTAGAGAGTTACAACCTACTGTAACCTACTGGCATGACCTAGAGAGATACAACCTACTGTAACCTACTGGCATGACCTAGAGCGTTACAACCTACTGTAACCTACTGGCATGACCTAGAGAGATACAACCTACTGTAACCTACTGGCATGACCTAGAGAGATACAACCTACTGTAGCCTACTGGCATGACCTAGAGCGTTACAACCTACTGTAACCTACTGGCATGACCTAGAGAGATACAACCTACTGTAACCTACTGGCATGACCTAGAGAGTTACAACCTACTGTAGTCTACTGGCATGACCTAGAGAGTTACAACCTACTGTAACCTACTGGCATGACCTAGAGCGTTACAACCTACTGTAGCCTACTGGCTTGACCTAGAGAGCTAAAGTTGTAAAATTCCTGGATTTTAAATGAATATTTTCCAGTAATAATGATAATTTGTATCTTCCTATCCACATGTGGGATCCCTCTCCTTTGTCGTCCTCTCTACACCAATAACAGACAACTACTGTGGGACTCCCAATCACGGCCCGATGTGATACAGCCTGGATTCGAACCAGGGACTGTAGTGACACCTCTTGCACTGAGATGCAGTGGCTTAGACCGCTGCGTCTGTGTGTGTATTAATTTTTAGAATGCTGTACTAGAATGCTTAAAAGGCCTCTAAAATTTTAAATATCGGTTATCGGTATCGTTTTTTGGGGCAAGGGAAATATTGGATATCGGTATTGGCCAAAAATGTAATATCGGTGCATCCCTTTATTCTAAAATGTATCACAATACCCCATAATGACATCACAATACCCCATAATGACATCACAATACCCCATAATGACATCACAATACCCCATAATGCCAAAGCAAAAACAGGTTTAGGTTTTTTTCAAATGTATTGAAACTATTCCCCAGGATAACTAGTCTCAGAGTAATGTAAGATCCCAGGATAACTAGTCTCAGAGTAATGTAAGATCCCAGGATAACAAGTCTCAGAGTAATGTACGATCCCAGGATAACTAGTCTCAGAGTAATGTAAGATGCTTGGAAAAAGAAGCTGAAAAGAATAACAGAACGGCACCATTAGAACTAAAATGTGTCGCCTGGATGTCAGACCCCCAACCCTCCAAACTGTAAATAAATAATAAAATGTGTCTCCTGAATGTCAGACCCCCAACCCTCCAAACTGTAAATAAATAATAAAATGTGTCTCCTGGATGTCAGACCCCCAACCCTCCAAACTGTAAATAAATAATACAATGTGTATCCTGGATGTCAGACCCCCAACCCTCCAAAACATTAGATCACATCAAATAAGCCTGAGTGGTTTCACCTCCTCCCAGACTATACAGGATACTACAGTTATACAGGATACTACAGTTATACAGGATACTACAGTTATAACTACATAGTTATACAGGATACTACAGTTATAACTATACATAGTTATACAGGATACTACAGTTATACAGGATACTACAGTTATACAGGATACTACAGTTATAACTTAACATAGTTATACAGGATACTACAGTTATACAGGATACTACAGTTATAACTATACATAGTTATTCCAAAGGTGGGCTACTTACTATCCACTGTTTGCAAGCCACCGTTGCTGATCTATTTAATTTATTTAATTTATTTATTTCACCTTTATTTAACCAGGTAGGCAAGTTGAGAACAAGTTCTCATTTACAACTGCGACCTGGCCAAGATAAAGCAAAGCAGTTCGACACATACAACAACACAGAGTTACACATGGAGTGTAACAAACATACAGTCAATAATACAGTAGAAAAATAAGTCTATATACAATGTGAGCAAGTGAGGTGAGATAAGGGAGGTGAAGGCAAAAAAAAGGCCATGGTGGCGAAGTAAATACAATATAGCAAGTAAAACACTGGAATGGTAGATTTGCAGTGGAAGAATGTGCAAAGTAGAAATAGAAATAAAGGGGTGCAAAGGAGCAAAATAAATAAATACAGTAGGGGAAGAGGTAGTTGTTTGGGCTAAATTATAGATGGGCTATGTACAGGTGCAGTAATCTGTGAGCTGCTCTGACAGCTGGTGCTTAAAGCTAGTGAGGGAGATAAGTGTTTCCAGTTTCAGAGATTTTTGTAGTTCGTTCCAGTCATTGGCAGCAGAGAACTGGAAGGAGAGGCGGCCAAAGGAGGAATTGGTTTTGGGGGTGACCAGAGAGATATACCTGCTGGTGGTATCCAATCCACCTACCAATGCCATTCAACTCTCCTTCCGTGGCCTCCAACTGCTCTTAAACGCAAGTAAAACTAAATGCATGCTATTCAACCGATCACTGCCTGCACCTGCTCGCCCGTCCAGCATCACTACTCTGGACAGCTCTGACTTAGAATACGTGGACAACTACAAATACCTAGGTGTCTGGTTAGACTGTAAATTCTCCTTCCAGACTCACATTAAGCATCTCCCATCCAAAATTAAATCTAGAATCGGCTTCCTATTTCGCAACAAAGCATCCTTCACTTATGCTGCCAAACATACCCTCGTAAAACTGACCATCCTACCGATCCTCGACTTCGGTGATGTCATCTATAAAATAGCCTCCAACACTCTACTCAGTAAACTGGATGGAGTCTATCACAGTGCCATCTGTTTTGTCACCAAAGCCCCATATACCACAGCTCTCGTCGGCTGGCCCTCGATACATATTCGTCGCCAAACCCACTGGCTCCAGGTCATCTATAAGTCTTTGCTAGGCCGCCTTAACTCAGCTCACTGGTTAAGGCGTAGCAACACCCACCCATAGCACGCGCTTCAGGAGGTATATCTCATTGGTCATCCCCAAAGCCAACACCTAATTTGGCCGCCTTTCCTTCCAGTTCTCTGCTGCCAATGACTGGAACGACATACAAAAATCGCTGAAGCTGGAGACTTATATCTCCCTCACTAACTTTAAGCATCAGCTATCTGAGCAGCGTACCGCTCGCTGCAGCTGTACACAGCCCATCTGTAAATAGCCCATCTGACTTCCTACCTCATCCCCATGTTTTTTTTTTTTTTTTTTTTCTCACACCAGTATTTATACTTGCACATCATCTGCAAATCTATCACTCCAGTGTTAATTTGCTAAATTGTAATTACTTTGCTACTATGGCCTATTTTTTTGCCTTACCTCCGTACTCCATTTGCACACACTATATATCGATTTTTCTATTGTGTTATTGACTGTACGTTTGTTTATCCCACGTGTAACTCTGTGTTGTTTTTGTTGCACTGCTTTGCTTTATCTTGGCCAGGTTGCAGTTGTAAATGAGAACTTGTTCTCAACTAGCCTACCTGGTTAAATAAAGGTGACATAAAATAATAATAATAATAAATATCATAACTTTATTGACAACACCCAAATTGATACTGTCATTAATGCGGTTCTTCAATAATTACACATCATTCTTAATACTGTAGCTGTTTAGTTAGTCACATGTTCAACTATCATCAGCTGATCCAGGAAATCATTTTCTGAATGCCAGTCAAATGACAAACATCACGACATGCAACAACAACCAAAGTGCTTCTTCATTCATTACTCTGGTAAAGACAGTTATGCCGTGCTCCACGTTGGATCCAACATCCCTAACAAATTGGTGTTTATAATGTTATTGTCTGCTTGATTTACAGTAGGGTCTCGTTAGTCTGTTTACACACAGAGATACTTTGCTCATAATGTGTAGAGAACTGTTCCTTGATGGATAGGCTATTGTACAACACACAGAGCTATTTTCCTATATTTGTTGTTTGGTGAAGTTATGGGTCCTACAGTAGGTCTGTTATTGTTAGGTGAAGTTATGGGTCCTACAGTAGGTCTATGTTGTTGTTATGGGTCCTACAGTAGGTCTATGTTGTTGTTAGGTGAAGTTATGGGTCCTACAGTAGGTCTATGTTGTTAGGTGAAGTTATGGGTCCTACAGTAGGTCTATGTTATTGTTAGGTGAAGTTATGGGTCCTACAGTAGGTCTATGTTGTTGTTAGGTGAAGTTATGGGTCCTACAGTAGGTCTATGTTGTTGTTAGGTAATGTTATGGGTCCTACAGTAGGTCTATGTTGTTGTTATGGGTCCTAGAGTACACTATGTATGTCATGCAATAACAACCAAAGTGCTTCTTCGTTCATTACAGGTATATTTATTGTTAGGTGAAGTTATGGGCCAATTTAGAAAACAGTGTACAAACCCTCATTGTCAGGCTGATGGAAAAGCTAGCCAAAGAGCATTTTACTGGTTGAAGTGTTTTTTAAGTACAAAGCGGTTGATTTGTGATGACACAAACATTATATTAAGCAGGACATTCAAACGAGCCTTACAATTATAATCCAAAGTAGTGTGAAATGCACTCATAAGCAACCTGGAAATGGAGGTTACTCCCCTGAGTTTTCCCCTATTCACATTCAGAATACATTGTGAAAAACTCAAATCATTGCTCACCATTTTTGCTCCAGGCAGATATACTACATCCATAACTAGTGGTTTCCTCATTAGCAGATATACTACATCCATAACTAGTGGTTTCCTCATTACCAGATATACTACATCCATAACTAGTGGTTTCCTCATTACCAGATATACTACATCCATAACTAGTGGTTTCCTCATTACCAGATATACTACATCCATAACTAGTGGTTTCCTCATGACCAGATATACTACATCCATAACTAGTGGTTTCCCCATTAGCATGGAGGAGTTTCTGCAACCAAATTGCCCTCGTGCCGCAATTTTAGCAACACAGAAAGGGGCCTGTATTGGAGACCAAAAGTCGTCTGGCACACTGCTTAGAGTTTCAACAACATGAATAACTTATTTCTAGTCTACAATCTTAGATGTTACTACTAATATGATTTTTTTTTGACATAATATGACTTCTTGCTCATTTTAAGACAATTGTCAAATCATTTTAACATTCATTACAGACATCAATTGTTGTACAAAATCATGGCTATGCTGTTGGCATCACCTTTTACAGTGGATTTCTGCTGTTGTGGGCCTTTAATCATCTGTCTGACTTTGTTGTTCACATAGGAGAGAGACGGGACTATCGTGGATCCTCTGGGGAGCCTCAACAACCTCATGATGCTGACAAGGCAGAGAAGAGTCTCTCCAGATCAGAACACCTCAGGAAACACCAGCAGAGATCCACAGGGAAGAGAACTCACTGCTGCTCTGACTGTGGGAAGAGATTCACCTCATCAGGCATTAAAATTCATCAGAGAACACACATAGGAGAGAAATCTTATAGCTGTGGTCAATGTGGGAAGAGTTTCAGTCGATTTGGCCATCTGACATTACACCAGAGAACACACACAGGAGAGAGACCTTATAGCTGTGTTCAATGTGGGAAGAGTTTTACTCAGTCAACCATCCTGATATCACACCAGAGAATACACACAGGAGAGAAACCTTATAGATGTGGTCAATGTGGGAAGAGTTTTAGTCGATCTGGCTCTCTAACTGTACACCAGAGAATACACACAGGAGAGAGACCTTATAGCTGTGGTCAATGTGGGAAGAGATTTACTACATCTGGAGAGCTGACAAGGCACCAGAGAATACACACAGGAGAGAAACCTTATAGCTGTGGTCAATGTGGGAAGAGTTTTGGTCAATCTTGCCATCTGACTCTACACCAGAGAATACACACAGGAGCGAAACCTTATAGCTGTGTTCAATGTGGGAAGAGTTTTACTCAGTCAACCAGCCTGATATCACACCAGAGAATACACACAGGAGAGAAACCTTATATCTGTGGTCAATGTGGGAAGAGTTTTGGTCAGTCTGGCCAGCTGACATTACACCAGAGAACACACACAGGAGAGAAACCTTATAGCTGTGGTCAATGTGGGAAGAGTTTTGGTCGATCTTGTCATCTGACTCTACACCAGAGAACACACACAGGAGAGAAACCTTATAGCTGTGTTCAGTGTGACAAAATACATACATGAAGGAGTTATTTTGTGATATCAATGAATTAATGTCACAATGTAGAATGTTTTAACATTGTAGTATGAGTATTTTACGGAGTTTCACAATGTAGAACCCTAATTCAATTGATTTCAGCGTGATATGGATATTAGCCTTGGGAAAAATCCAGGCTCTGAATTGAAAGAGTACTATTTATGTGATTTAACAAAAAGTGACTAACAAAAAGAGCTGTGTTACATTTACCGTGTTGGTGACCCACTTGAATCAAAATGCAACACTTCTAAATGTAGCCAACTGTTTTCTACAAGTTGTCCTCTAACCAGGGATGTACACATTACTCAGAGATTCCGTGTGTTTTTTTGAGCTGTTAGTTTTAACAGGACGTGCAACCTCATCTTCCTCCTCTCGCACAATTGATTTTAGCATGATATCGATGAGTGATGACAAATAAGTGTTGTGTTCCTTTGTTTAGTGACCCCTACATTTAAATGCATCACTCCAAAATGTAGCTGACTGTCTTCTGCAGGTTGTCCTCTAACCAGTGAGGTAAAATATATCTCCCATTTCCATGTGTTTTTTTAGTTGTTAGTTTCAACAGCAAGTACAACCTGATTTCTCCCCTAATCGATATCAGTGATTTATTGCTACTTGTCAAAACAGTGTTTTTGGTGCTTGTGTCCATGGTGAGGACAACTTGGTTTCTGATTGTCTCAAGGTTGGGCAGTCAAAAAGATTTGTGTTTTGTGTTTAGCCAGTCCGTTCCATGGATCATAAATGATTTTGACTTTCCGAGATGAGTTTTGTTTGGGCTCATGAGTTTTAGGAAGGGAAAAAATACACGTTTTCTTTCTTGTTTTTAATTGTTGACAGCCAGTAGACACCATGTTTATATTGTAGTTGATTATAATGTGAAATGGAAGTTGTTTTCTGTTGGTGGTGAGCATTCTCTTAAGGTGTTAGTTAGTCTTTGGTTTTCCCATTTATGTTTTGAGGTTGGACTTTATCACCTATAGCTCGTTAGCACGTAGGACGCACTGATTGGTGTCACCTCGTTAGTCCGTATGTGTTACACCTGTGATGGCTTGTCCATCTCGTTAGTGGGAAGGTGTTTCACCTGAGCTGGTCCAGGTTCTATTTAAGAGTGTCTGGCCCAGTGCTCCAGTTGTCTTGATAGATGTGGAGAGTCAACACCTTTAGTTGCTCCACCTTTTTGGTTTGTTTCCTGTCTTTAAGTTTGGTGTGGGTTTTTCTTTTGTTTGCCTCTTCTTGGGCAGATTTAGTGGGTCTCATGGTGGGTGTCTTTTAGGTCCCAGTTGTTGTTACTAGTCAACTTTCAGTCGACACCCCCATAGTGTCTTTGAGAATCCCTCCTAAAAAACAAGCTTATATTTTGGGTTGGATATTGCATCCAATTAGTGTTTTAATCAATGGCATTTCCTTAGAATGCTCATTGGTCTTTCAGCTGTTAATCTTCTGTTTTTTTTTATCCTGTTATTTTTGTGTACTAAGTATTTCTGTTTATTTTCATTGTTTTCTCCTGTGAAGCCATTGTGTTGCATCCATGTCTGAAATGTGCTGTATAAATAAAGCTTGATTTGATTTCAACAAATGAACCCAATGACTGACCAATCAACAGACCCTCCATCTTAGTATGAAAAACAGTATCAATCCCACTTTTCCAGCCTGCTGAAGGCGTGGTGGAGTGGTAAACACCACCCCCGGCTCTACCAGGGTCTTGAGGTGGTCTCCCACAGCTCTGCTGGTGGAGTGGTAAACACCACCCCCGGCTCTACCAGGGGCTTGAGGTGGTCTCCCACAGCTCTGCTGGTGGAGTGGTAAACACCACCCCCGGCTCTACCGGGGGCTTGAGGTGGTCTCCCACAGCTCTGCTGGTGGAGCGGTAAACGATCTGCAGTCCTGCAACACAGAAACACATTTAGTCATATTATATAAAACACTCAAAGTAATGGATATGGAGCATCTACAGCCTCAGTTACACCTGGCACCTAAATGTGACTTCTGTCATCTGATCACTCCAAGCTGCATTAGGTTCAGATCTACCAGGATGGGCCTTTGACATAGTCTGGACGCAGTCAGGCCACTGAATATGCATAAGCAATGTCAAAAGATGAGTGAGGAAAAGTACATTTTACACAAGTGATAATTTAAATGTTATTTGTCACATATGTATGTTATTGCGGGTGTAGTTAAATGCTTGTGTTTCTAGCTCCAACAGTGCAGTAATACCTAACTAAATGCTTGTGTTTCTAGCTCCAACAGTGTAGTAATATCTAACTAAATGCTTGTGTTTCTAGCTCCAACAGTGCAGTAATATCTAACTAAATGCTTGTGTTCCTAGCTCCAACAGTGCAGTAATATCTAACCAAATGCTTGTGTTCCTAGCTCCAACAGTGCAGTAATATCTAACTAAATGCTTGTGTTCCTAGCTCCAACAGTGCAGTAATATCTAACTAAATGCTTGTGTTTCTAGCTCCAACAGTGCAGTAATATCTAACTAAATGCTTGTGTTCCTAGCTCCAACAGTGCAGTAATATCTAACTAAATGCTTGTGTTTCTAACTCTAACAGTGCAGTAATACCTAACTAAATGCTTGTGTTCCTAGCTCCAACAGTGCAGTAATATCTAACTAAATGCTTGTGTTCCTAGCTCCAACAGTGCAGTAATATCTAACTAAATGCTTGTGTTCATAGCTCCAACAGTGCAGTAATATCTAACCAAATGCTTGTGTTCCTAGCTCCAACAGTGCAGTAATATCTAACCAAATGCTTGTGTTTCTAGCTCCAACAGTGCAGTAATACCTAACTAAATGCTTGTGTTTCTAGCTCCAACAGTGCAGTAATACCTAACTAAATGCTTGTGTTCCTAGCTCCAACAGTGTAGTAATATCTAACTAAATGCTTTTGTTCCTAGCTCCAACAGTGTAGTAATATCTAACTAAATGCTTTTGTTCCTAGCTCCAACAGTGCAGTAATATCTAACTAAATGCTTGTGTTCCTAGCTCCAACAGTGCAGTAATATCTAACTAAATGCTTGTGTTCCTAGCTCCAACAGTGTAGTAATATCTAACTAAATGCTTTTGTTCCTAGCTCCAACAGTGCAGTAATATCTAACTAAATGCTTGTGTTTCTAACTCCAACAGTGCAGTAATATCTACCAATGTCACCACAAATACCTAATACACACAAATCTAAGTAATGGAATAAGAATAAATCAAATCAAATGTATTTATATTTATATAGCCCTTCTTACATCAGCTGATATCTCAAAGTCCTGTATAGAAACCCAGACTAAAACCCAAACAGCAAGCAATGCAGGTGTAGAAGCACGGTGGCTTGGAAAAACTCCCTAGAAAGGCCAAAACTAGGAAGAAACCTAGAGAGGAACCAGGCTATGAGGGGTGGCCAGTCCTCTTCTGGCTGTGCCGGGTGGAGATTATAACAGAACATGACCAAGATGTTCATAAATGACCAGTATGGTCAAATAATAATAATCACAGTAGTTGTTGAGGGTGCAACAGGTCAGCACCTCAGGAGTAAATGCTCCTGCTGTCTCTAGAGAGTTGAAAACCGCTGGTCTGGGACAGGTAGCACGTCCGGTGAACAGGTCAGGTTTCCATAGCCGCAGGCAGAACAGTTGAAACGAGCAGCAGCACGGCCAGGGGACTGCAAGGAGTCATCATGCCAGGTAGTCCTGAGGCATGGTCCTAGGGCTCAGGTTCTCTGAGAGAGAGAGAAAGAAAGAGAGAATTAGAGAGAGCATACTTAAATTGACACAGGACACCGGATAAGACAGGAGAAATAGTCCAGATATAACAGACTGACCCTAGCCCCCCGACACAAACTACTGCAGCATAAATACTAGAGGCTGAGACAAGAGGGTTCAGGAGACACTGTGGCCCCATCCGATGATACCCCCAGACAGGGCCAAACAGGCAGGATATAACCCCACCCACTTTGCCAAAGCACAGCCCCCACACCACTAGAGGGATATCTTCAACCACCAACTTACCATCCTGAGACAAGGCCGAGTATAGCCCACAAAGATCTCCGCCACGGCACAACCCAAGGGGGGGGGGCGCTAACCCAGACAGGAAGACCACGTCAGTGACTCAACCCACTCAAGTGACTCACCCCTACTAGGGACGGCATGGAAGAGCACCAGTAAGCCAGTGACTCATATATATATAAATATATGGACAAGCAATGTCAGAGCGGCATAGACAGATACAGTAGAATAGGATAGAATACAGTATATACATATGAGATGAGTAATGCCAGATATGTTAACATGCAGGAGATGCACGAAGGAAAGACAGTGATGGTGCTCAGTGACGTTGTTGCAAATGGTGGGTAAAATAGTAAAACGTTTGAGTTCATTGTGACACGGTCACTTTGCCTACTGTTTATTACCACGTTGGGATGCAACCTTTGTTTGTTGTCATTTTTTAAACATTTTTTATCATTTTACCCCCGTTTTTTCTCCCCAATTTCGATCTTGTCTCATCGCTGCAACTCCCCAATGGGCTCAGGAGGCGAAGGTCGAGTCATGCGTCCTCTGAAACATGACCCGTCAAACCGCGCTTCTTAACACCCGCCCGCTTAACCCGGAAGCCAGCTGCACCAATGTGTAGGAGGAAACACCGGGCGACGCTTGGCCAATTGTGTGCCGCCCTATGGAACTCCCGATCACAGCAGGTTGTGGTACAGCCCGGGATCGAACCCGGGTGACGCCTCTAGTGACGCCTCTAGCACTGCCATGCAGTACCTTAGACCGCTGCACCACTCGGGTCTATAGTGACGCCTCTAGCACTGTGATACAGTACCTTAGATCGCTGCACCACTCGGGTCTATAGTGACACCTCTAACACTGTGATCTAGTACCTTAGACTGCTGCACCACTCGGGTCTATAGTGACACCTCTAGCACTGTGATCTAGTACCTTAGATCGCTGTGCCACTCAGGCATAACTTTTTTTAACCAATTCTGATGGTTGTTAAAAGTGGAATTTTGACATTATTACCGTTATATCAACACACTTAACACTCCCAACACTCCCAACTATAATTCTCTTTGGCACCGTAGACATCAAGTGACCACTTGATTCCACGTGACCAAACATTCTGAGGCTGAGTCTCAAATAGTCGCCTGTTCCTTTTAATAGCCGGGCCATAGCACACATAGCAAATACATTTTGGGTCTAAATTAAAGGAGCTACAATTATAGTTTAATTACATGTTTTAAATAAAATGTCCATAATATCTGCATTAATACGAACGAGCTACAAAAATCTCTGAAACTGGAAACACTTATCTCCCTCACTAGCTTTAAGCACCAGCTGTCAGAGCAGCTCACAGATTACTGCACCCGAACATAGCCCATCTATAATTTAGCCCAAACAACTACCTCTTTCCCTACTGTATTTATTTATTTATTTAGCTCCTTTGCACCCCTTTATTTCTATCTCTACTTTGCACATTCTTCCACTGCAAATCTACCATTCCAGTGTTTTACTTGCTATATTGTATTTACTTCGCCACCATGGCCTTTTTTTTGCCTTCACCTCCCTTATCTCACCTCACTTGCTCACATTGTATATATACTTATTTTTCTACTGTATTATTGACTGTATGTTTGTTTTACTCCATGTGTAACTCTGTGTTGTTGTTTGTGTCACACTGCTTTGCTTTATCTTGGCCAGGTCGCAGTTGTAAATGAGAACTTGTTCTCAACTGGCCTACCTGGTTAAACTATCATTATGACATCATGGCCACCTGGTTAAACTATCATTATGACGTCATGGCCACCTGGTTAAACTATCATTATGACATCATGGCCACCTGGTTAAATAAAGGTGCATTTTTTATGTTTTTTGTATTTTAAAATGTTTTTTATAACATTAACAATGTCTACACTGTATTTCTGATCAATTTTATGTTTTCTTTAAAAAACAAGGACATTTCTAAGTGACCCCAAACTTTTGAACGGTGGTGTACATCTACATGATGTATTGTTACACCGTGTAGGAGCAGTATAGACCTAGTCTGTTCATTATATACATCTACATGATGTATTGTTACACCATGTAGGAGCAGTATAGACCTAGTCTGTTCATTATATACATCTACATGATGTATTGTTACACCATGTAGGAGCAGTATAGACCTAGTCTGTTCATTATATACATCTACATGATGTATTGTTACACCATGTAGGAGCAGTATAGACCTAGTCTGTTCATTATATACATCTACATGATGTATTGTTACACCATGTAGGAGCAGTATAGACCTAGTCTGTTCATTATATACATCTACATGATGTATTGTTACACCATATAGGAGCAGTATAGACCTACAGTAGCTAGCTACTTATTTAGATTTAGTTTGACTTAATGAAACTGCCTTAAATGTGCTGTAGTAAACATTTTTTATTCGCACTAATCAATCAACACTTTATTGTCTTTGTATGTCTCAATATAATAGTATTATTTAATTCAATCCATTTAAAATAATCTTTGTCTGAAAATAAAATATGATCCTCAACTGCGTTTCCCCTCCAGTCAGCAGACGGCGATGTGCGTCTTTCAGGCGACGCTGCCAGCGTGACGTATAATCTAGTGGACGGTCCTTCATAAACAGCTCGTCAACCACCTCGGTAGCTTGCTAGCCAACATAGCCGAAAGATTCAAGCTATTTAGACGCTTTCGGTGTATATTACCTACTGTGTTTTAGCCACACTTCTGTCGTATCAACTTGTTAACCTATTTAATTGAATATTACGTTATTTTGTATTAGTCAGCTATAGTAGCTGGCTGGTTAAGTTAGCACTAGCCTAGTCGCTAATGATAGCTAACTAGCTAACATCCCCGAACATGAGGTCAGCAAGCTTCTCCCCTCCTGCTAAAGAAGAGGCGGTCTGCTGGACGGAGAAAGAGGATCTGGGGCTGAACATTGTTGTGAAAGAGGAGGAAGAGGAGGCTGTTTTTGGTGTGAAAGAGGAGGAGGAGGGGGAGATTACTGTCACATTGGAGGAAGAAGAGGAGGTTGGAGATCCGTTTAACACCAGTAAGTACCGTCTCTGCAGTCGTTGAACCAATATGCAGTAAAGGGGTTCTACACTTTAATGTTGTTCTGTAGGAATGGCTGAAGCTACACTGTAACGTGTAGAACATCAAGAGTGGACCATCAACAAAACGTTAACAATTGATCAAATGCATCCAATGACAATGCCTGAAATACTGTAGTCCTCAATATCTCCTATTAGATTAGTCCAATATGTAGTCTTAAAGGGGCAATCAGCAGTTGTTACATCCATTTTGGGACGTATACATTAATGATATGTACCCGTTGTTTCTTGAAGAAATCACTTATAAATGCCTCATGAGGTTAGTTCAACTGTCGTACCCCATCAGAACCCAAAATATAAGCTTTTTTTACTCCAATGTTTGTCAGTAAATGTAAACAAACACTGTATATCCTCAAAACATGGTTAAAACTATAATGTTGGTATCATGGATGGTTGCATTTCTCCAGCCCCATCCCTCAGCTTTTTACCGAAACGGGCAGGGAGTACGCTTTGTTATTGTTTCTACTGCTGATTGCTGCCCCCGTTACTCCTCAAGGTCCAAGGACTGTATGTTATTTTCACAGGTAGACTGGCTCTGGCAGGTCAAATATTCCATCTAAATGTGAATGGATTCTCAATCGTGATCGGCCTCCCGGGTGGCGCAGTGGTCTAGGGCACTGCATCGCAGTGCTAACTGCGCCACCAGAGTCTCTGGGTTCACGCCCAGGCTCTGTCGCAGCCGGCCGCAACCGGGAGGTCCGTGGGGCGACGCACAATTGGCATAGCGTCGGCCGGGTTAGGGAGGGTTTGGCCGGTAGGGGTATCCTTGTCTCAGTATGTAAATGTAATAAAAATGTATGCACTCTACTGTAAGTCGCTCTGGATAAGTGCGTCTGCTAAATGACTAAAATGTAAAATGTAAAAAATGTGATACGTTTCTAGAAACATAAATCACTGTACTTTCATATCACATCAACATAAGTTCACACAATACTTCAAAATAATTTCACATAATACTTTCATATCACATCAAAATAATTTCAAATAATACTTTCATATCACATCAACATAAGTTCACATAATACTTAAATATCACATCAAAATAATTTCAAATAATACTTTCATATCACATCAAAATAGGTAACCAGTCGCGATGCCCCAAAAGGTAAACCAAATTCGTTTCTCGTCATTTCTCCTTCTTTCAGGCTTCTTTTTCTTCTTTGGACTTTATATGGCGGTTGGAAACCAACTTTAAGGTGCATTACCACCATCAACTGGACTGGAGTGTGGACCTCAGTTCATCTTTTAATCACCCAGGTGGGTATATACCAAGACAGTCATGAAGAGGGCACAACAAAACCTTTTCCCCCTCAGGAGACTGAAAAGATTTGGCATGGGTCCCCAGATCCTCAAAAGGTAATACAGCTGCACCATCGAGAGCATCCTGACCGGTTGCATCACCACATGGTATGGCAACTGCTTGGCGCTACAGAGGGTAGTGCGAACAGCCCAGTACATCACTGTGGCCAAGCTTCCTGCCATCCAGGACCTATATAATAGGCGGTGTCAGAGGAAAGCCCACAAAATTGTCAGAGACTCCAGTCACTCAAGTTATAAACTGTTTTCTCTACTACTGCACGGCAAGTGGTACCGGAGCACCAAGACTAGGACCAAAAGCCTCCTCAACAGCTTCTTCCCCCAAGACATAAGACTGCTGAACAATTCATGAAATCGCCACCAGACAATTTACATTGACCCCCCACCCCCCTCCATTTTGTGCACTGCTGCTACTCGCTGGTTGTTTGTTACCTATGCATAGTCACTATGCCCCCACCATGTACAGATTACCTCAACTAGCCTGTACCCCCGCACACTGACTCGGTACCGGTGCCCCCTGTATATAGCCTCCACACTGACTCGGTACCGGTGCCCCCTGTATATAGCCTCCACACTGACTCAGTACCGGTGCCCCCTGTATATAGCCTCCACACTGACTCGGTACCGGTGCCCCCTGTATATAGCCTCCACACTGACTCAGTACCGGTGCCCCCTGTATATAGCCTCCACACTGACTCAGTACCGGTGCCCCCTGTATATAGCCTCCACACTGACTCGGAACCGGTGCCCCCTGTATATAGCCTCCACACTGACTCAGTACCGGTGCCCCCTGTATATAGCCTCCACACTGACTCGGTACCAGTGCCCCCTGTATATAGCCTCCACACTGACTCGGTACCGGTGCCCCCTGTATATAGCCTCCACACTGACTCGGTACCGGTGTCCCCTGTATATAACCTCCACACTGACTCGGTACCGGTGCCCCCTGTATATAGCCTCCACACTGACTCAGTACCGGTGCCCCCTGTATATAGCCTCCACACTGACTCGGTACCGATGCCCCCTGTATATTGCCTCGTTATTGTTATTCTCATTGTGTTACTTTTTATTATTACTTTTTATTTTAGTCTACTTGGTAAACGTTTTCTTCTTCTTGAACTGCACTGTTGGTTAAGGGCTTGTAAGTAAAGCATTTCACAGTAAAGTCTAAGTTGGTGTCTTGACGGATTTGTAAAAAACGGTTTGTCATAAAACACTATACAGTGGGGAGAAGAAGTATTTGATACACTGACGATTTTGCAGGTTTTCCTACTTTTTAAGTAATTAATTTGCATTTTATTGCATGACATAAGTATTTGATACATCAGAAAAACAGAACTTAATATTTGGTACAGAAACCTTTGTTTGCAATTACAGAGATCATGTGTTTGGTATAGTTCTTGTCCAGGTTTGCACACACTGCAGCAGGGATTTTGGCCCACTCCTCCTCCATACAGACCTTCTCCAGATCCTTCAGGTTTTGGGGCTGTTGCTGGGCAATTCGGACTCTCAGCTCCCTCCAAAGATTTTATATTGGGTTCAGGTCTGGAGACTGGCTAGGCCACTCCAGGACCTTGAGATGCTTCTTACGGAGCCACTCCTTAATTGCCCTGGCTGTGTGTTTCGGGTCGTTGTCATGCTGGAAGACCCAGCCATGACCCATCTTCAATGCTCTTACTGAGGGAAGGAGGTTGTTGGCCAAGATCTCGCGATACATGGCCCCATCCATCCTCCCCTCAATACGGTGCAGTCGTCCTGTCCCCTTTGCAGAAAAGCATTCCCAAAGAATGATGTTTCCACCTCCATGCTTCATGGTTGGGATGGTGTTCTTGGGGTTGTACTCATCCTTCTTCTTCCTCCAAACACGGCGAGTGGAGTTTAGACCAAAAAGCTCTATTTTTGTCTCATCAGACCACATGATCTTCTCCCATTCCTCCTCTGGATCATCCAGATGGTCATTGGCAAACTTCAGACGGGCCTGGACATGCGCTGGCTTGAGCAGGGGGACCTTCCGTGCGCTGCAGGATTTTAATCCATGACTGCGTAGTGTGTTATTAATGGTTTTCTTTGTGACTGTGGTCCCAGCTCTCTTCAGGTCATTGACCAGGTCCTGCTGTGTAGTTCTGGGCTGATCCCTCACCTTCCTCATGATCATTGATGCCCCACGAGGTGAGATCTTGCATGGAGCCCCAGACAGAGGGTGATTGACCGTCATCTTGAACTTCTTCCATTTTCTAATAATTGCGCCAACAGTTGTTGCCTTCTCACCAAGCTGCTTGCCTATTGTCCTGTAGCCCATCCCAGCCTTGTGCAGGTCTACAATTTTATCACTGATGTCCTTACACAGCTCTCTGGTCCTGGCCATTGTGGAGAGGTTGGAGTCTGTTTGATTGAGTGTGTGGACAGGTGTTTTTTTATACAGGTAACGAGTTCAAACAGGTGCAGTTAATACAGGTAATGAGTGGAGAACAGGAGGGCTTCTTAAAGAAAAACTAACAGGTCTGTGAGAGCCGGAATTCTTACTGGTTGGTAGGTGATCAAATACTTATGTCATGCAATAAAATGCAAATTAATTACTTAATCATACAACGTGATATTCTGGATTTTTGTTTTAGATTCCGTCACTCACGGTTGAAGTGTACCTATGATAAAAATACAGACCTCTACATGCTTTGTAAGTAGGAAACACTGCCGATATTGCAGGTTATCAAATACTTGTTCTCCCCACTGTATATATATATATTTTTTAAATTGCTGACACCCCTCCCCAGAGGTGTCTCATTATTGGGATTCATTGCTGATTCCTACCTGTAGCTCACTATGAGGTGTCTAGTTATAAAGGTTAAGGCAAGGCTTTCGACTGTCAATCACCACATTCTTATCGGCAGACTCAACAACCTTGGTTTCTCAAATGACTGCCTCGCCTGCTTCACCAACTACTTCTCAGATAGAGTTCAGTGTGTCAAATCGGAGGGCCTGTTGTCCAGACCTCTGGCAGTCTCTATGGGGTACTACAGGGTTCAATTCTCTGGCCGACTCTTTTCTCTGTATATATCAATGATGTCGCTCTTGCTGCGGGTGATTCTCTGATCCACCTCTACGCAGACGACACCATTCTGTATACATCTGGCCCTTCTTTGGACACTGTGTTAACAAACCTCCAAATGAGCTTCAATGTCATACAACTCTCCTTCCGTGGCCTCCAACTGCTCTTAAACGCTAGTAAAACTAAATGCATGCTCTTCAACCGATCGCTGCCCGCATCCGCCCGACAAGCATCACTACTCTGGACGGTTCTGACTTAGAATATGTGGACAACTACAATTACCTGGGTGTCTGGTTAGACTGTAAACTCTCCTTCCAGACTCACATTAAACATCTCCAATCCCAAATTAAATCTAGAATCTGCTTCCTATTTCGCAACAAAGCCTCCTACACTCACGCTGCCAAACATACCCTCGTAAAACTGACTATCCTGCCGATTCTTGACTTCAGTGATGTCATTTACAAAATAGCTTCCAACACTCTACTCAGCAAACTGGATGCAGTCTATCACAGTGCCATCCGTTTTGTCACCAAAGCCCCATATACCACCCACCGCTGCGACCTGTATGCTCTCGTTGGCTGGTCCTCGCTACATATTCATCGCTAAACCCACTGGCTCCAGGTCATCTATAAGTCTTTGCTAGGTAAAGCTCCGCCTTAACTCAGCTCACTGGTCACCATAGCAACACCCACCCATAGCATGGCCTGTTTATTGCCTTACCTCCTTACTCCATCACACTGTATATAGATTTTTCTATTGTGTTATTGACTGTACTTTTGTTTATCCCATGTGTAACTCTGTGTTGCTTTTTTGTCGCACTGCTTTGCTTTATCTTGGTCAGGTCGCAGTTGTGAATGAGAACTTGTTCTCAACTGGACACCTGGTTAAATAAAGGTGGGGGAAAAATGTAATTAAAAATACATTTAAAAAATCATTACTTTATTGACAACACCCAAATAGATACTGTCATTAACGCGATTCTTCAATAATTAAACATATTTCTTAATACTGTAGCAAACATTATATTACACAGGACATTCAAACGAGCCTTACAATTATAATCCAAAGTAGTGTGAAATGCACTCCCCTGAGTTTTCCCCATTCACATTCAGAATACACTGAAAAACTGAAATCTTTGCTCACCATTTTTTCTCTAATCAGATATAGTACATCCATAACTATCGGTTTCCTTATTAGCAGGGAGGAGTTTCTACAACCAAATTGCATGTGCATCGCCCTCGTGCCGCAATTTTATTAAACACAGAAAGGGGCTTATATTGGAGACCAAAAGTCGTCTGGCACAGTGCTTAGTTTCAACAACATGAATAACTTATTTCTAGCCTACAATCATCGATGTTACTACTAAAATATGACTATTCTTGCTCATTTTAAGACAATTGTCAAATAATTTTAACATTCATTACAGACATCAATTGTTGTACAACATCATGGCTACGCTGTTGGCATCACCTTTTACAGTGGATTTCCACTGTTGTGGGCCTTGAACCATTTGACTTTGTTGTTCACACAGGAGAGATACGGGACTATCGTGGATCCTCTGGGGAGCCTCAACAACCTCATGATGCTGACGAGGCAGAGAAGAGTCTCTCCAGATCAGAACACGTCAAGAAACACCAGCGGAGATCCACAGGGAAGAAATCTCACTGCTGCTCTGACTGTGGGAAGAGATTCACCTCCTCATCAGGCATTAAAATTCATCAGAGAATCCACACAGGAGAGAAACCTTATAGCTGTTATCAATGTGGGAAGAGTTTTTCTACTTCTGGCTATCGGACAGTGCACCAGAGAACACACACAGGAGATAAACCTTATAGCTGTTATCAATGTGGGAAGAGTTTTGCTGCATCTAGTGATCTGACAGTGCACCAGAGAACACACACTGGAGAGAAACCATATAGCTGTGATCAATGTGGGAAGAGGTTTACTAAATCTAGCAGTCTGACTAAACACCAGAGAACACACACAGGAGAGAAACCTTATAGCTGTGATCAATGTGGGAAGAGTTTTACTACATCTGGCTCTCTGAATTTACACCAGAGAACACACACAGGAGAGAAACCTTGTAGCTGTGATCAATGTGGGAAGAGTTTTACTACATCTGTCTCTCTGACTTTACACCAGAGAACACACACAGGAGAGAAACCTTATAGCTGTGATCAATGTGGGAAGAGTTTTTGTCAATCTGGCCAACTGACAGTGCACCAGAGAACACACACAGGAGAGAAACCTTATAGCTGTGATCAATGTGGGAAGAGTTTTGCTACTTCTGGCTATCTGACAGTGCACCAGAGAATACACACAGGAGATAAACCTTATAGCTGTTATCAATGTGGGAAGAGTTTTGCTGCATCTAGCTCTCTGACAGTGCACCAGAGAACCCACACAGGAGATAAACCTTATAGCTGTGGTCAATGTGGGAAGAGTTTTTGTCAATCTGGCTATCTGACAGTGCACCAGAGAATACACACAGGAGAAAAACCTTATAGCTGTGATCAATGTGGGAAGAGTTTTGTTCAATCTAGCTATCTGACAGTGCACAAGAGAACACACATAGGAGAGCCAATGTATAGCTGTGACCAGAGATAATCTGATAAAAGATCTCTGACTAATCATCAGAAAATACATGAAGGATTTGTTTCATGATATCAATGAAATGATGTCACAATGTAGAATGTTTTAACATTGTAGTAGGAGTATTTTAATGATGTCACAATGTAGAATGTTTTAACATTGTAGTAGGAGTATTTTAATGATGTCACAATGTAGAACCCTAAACGTTTGTCCCCTGTTCTATTGATTTCAACATGATATGGATATTAGCCTCAGGGGGAAAATCCAGGCTCTGAATTGGAAGAGTACTATTTATGAGATTTAGTAAGTACACATTATTCCCAGATTCCGTGTGGTTTTTGAGCTGCTAGTTTTAACAGGATGTGCAACCTCATCTCCCTCCTGTCACACAAATGATTTTAGCATGATATCGATTAGTTATGACAAATAAGTGTTGCGTTCCTTTGTTTAGCGACCCCTACATTTAAATGCATTCCAACATCACGTACAACCTGATTTCCCCCCTAATCGATATCAGTGATTTATTGCTACTTGTCAAAACAGCGTTTCTGGTGCTTGTGCAGTTTATAAGGAGCTTGTTTAAAAAAAATACAAGAAATATGATTATTGTGGCAGATGTTTGTGTAAATAGCACATGTTATGTTTAGGTTTTCAATTTATCCCAAACTGTTTCTGCATATTGGTTATTGATTTGGACATGTTAAAACTGTGTTTTGACATTGAGGCTATCCCACCTAGCAAAATGTAATTGAAAAGTCGTTGAAAATAAGACTGCAATCAAATATTTTTTTAAACATATTTTATTATACCATGCCTAACCATTAAGTGAATTATTGACAATACATATTATCAAAGGGGTGTACATTTGGTTTTGGTAATTCATGTTTACAATTCATGTAACTTTTAGTAATCATAATTATTTATGCAATCAACTGACAATTTTCGGGTATAATTATATTGACATTGTTGCCCTTCTTTTAGAATAGCAGGGTTCATTCTCAGATGTGCCAACCCAAATGTACTAGAGCATGACATTGGGGACTGGGCCCCGATCCAACAACATGCCTATCGAGTGAACCCTGAAAAGAGAGAGAAGCTCCGCAGTGAGGTGGAAAGTTACTACGGATATTGCAGGAGTTTCCTCTTGAAATCAGACATGTCTGTGGTGAGGACAATTTGGTTGCTGATTGTCTCAAGAATGGGCAGTCAAAAAGATTTGTGTTTTGCGTTTAGCCATTGCGTTGCCATGGATCACAATTTATTTTGACTGCACGTTTTTCAGGTTTGAGGTTTTTTCAATTTGATTATTTAATTTAATTTTTATTTATTTATTATTCAATTTATTATTGCCATGGATCACAGTTTATTTTTACTGCACGTTTTTCCGTATTGGAGATGAGTTTTGTTTGGGCTCGTTCCAAGGGGACGAGAGTTCTAGAAGCTATTGGGTTTTAGGATTCTATAGAATGAAAAAGGAGAAAAAAATAATACTATTGTATATTATTATTTAGAAATGTTTTTTTTCTTGTTTTTAATTGTTGACAGCCAGTAGACACCATGTTTATATTGGTGAAGGTGAAGCATTGTAGTTGATTATAATGTGAAATGGAAGTTGTTTTCTGTTGGTGGTGAGTGAATTTGTCCATCAAAAATATAGGATATATTTGTTGTCTTAAGGGGGAAGGTGTTACAGGCTTTGGTTTTTCCATTTATGTTTTGAGGTTGGACTTTAGCCCGTCAGCACGTATGACGCACTGATTGGTGTCACCTCGTTAGTCAGTATGTGTTACACCTGTGCTGGCTTGTCCATCTCGTTAGTGGGAAGGTGTTTCACCTGAGCTGGTCCAGGTTCTATTTAAGAGTGTCTGGCCCAGTGCTCCAGTTGTCTGATAGATGTGGAGAGTCAACACCTTTAGTTGCTCCACCTTTTTGGTTTGCTTCCTGTCTTTAAGTTTGGTGTGGGTTTTTCTTTTGTTTGCCGCTTCTTTGGCAGATTTAGTGGGTCTCATGGTTGGTGTCTTTTAGGTCCCAGTTGTTGTTACTAGTCAACTTTCAGTGGACACCCCCATAGTGTCTTTCAGAGCCCCTCCTAAAAAACAAGCTTATATTTTGGGTTGGATATTGCATCCAATTAGTGTTTTAATCAATGGCCTTTCCTTAGAATGCTCATTGGTCTTTCAGTTGTTAATCTTCTGTTTTTTTTATCCTGTTATTTTTGTGTACTAAATATTTCGGTTTATTTTAATTGTTTTCTCCTGTGAAGCCATTGTGTTGCATCCATGTCTGAAATGTGCTGTATAAATAAAGCTTGATTTGATTTTAAGAAATGAACCCAATGACTGACCAATCAACAGACTCTTGGTCCATCTTTGTATGAAAATCAGTCTCAATCCCACTTTTCAAGCCTGCTGAAGGCGTGGTGGAGTGGTAAACACCACCCCCGGCTCTACCAGGGGCTTGAGGTGGTCTCCCATAGCTCTGCTGGTGGAGTGGTAAACACCACCCCCGGCTCTACCAGGGGCTTGAGGTTGTCTCCCAAAGCTCTGCTGGTGGAGTGGTAAACCCCACCCCCGGCTCTACCAGGGGCTTGAGGTGTTCTCCCACAGCTCTGCTGGTGGAGTGGTAAACACCACCCCCGGCTCTACCAGGGGCTTGAGGTTGTCTCCCACAGCTCTGCTGGTGGAGTGGTAAACACCACCCCCGGCTCTACCAGGGGCTTGAGGTGGTCTCCCACAGCTCTGCTGGTGGAGTGGTAAACACCACCCCCGGCTCTACCAGGGGCTTGAGGTGGTCTCCCACAGCTCTGCTGGTGAAGTGGTAAACACCACCCCCGGCTCTACCAGGGGCTTGAGGTGGTCTCCCACAGCTCTGCTTATGTCATGTTCTGTGGCCTTGCCGTTCCATTTCTTGACTGCCCCTGCAACACAGAAAGAAACACATTTAGTCATATTATATAAAACACTCAAAGTAATGGATATGGATTATCTATGGCCTCAGTTACACCTGGCACCTAAATGTGATTTCTGTCATCCGATCACACTAAGCTCCAGGTTCAGATCTAACGGGATGAGCCTTTGATGCAGTCAGGCCACCAAATATGCATAAGCAATGTAAAGAGATGTGGGGGAAAGTACATTCTACACGAATTACCTTCATAATATCAAAGAACAAATGTGTGTGCCTGAGGGGAAATTAACTTTCCTACAGCCAAAAGGGGTGAGAAATTTCATCAATATCAATTACACATCCTTGGGACGTCCCTAGCCTGTTGAAGTTGACATTTAAAGGGGTTATGGTTAGGGGTTAAGGTTAGGGTTTAGGGTAGGGATGTCCCAAGGATCCCGGATAGCATTGACCATTGTGCATTCTTCTGTCTCTTTTACATAGCAGGTGATGGGTTCTGACTTCTGTACTTTTAAATATTAAATATCCTTATTATGTGAAATTGAATGAAACAATAATGTATGTTGATGCTAATATGATGTACAATATTCCATGATGTTTCTATATGATAACAGAGTAATATATTTAATATGATGTACAATATTCCATGATGTTTCTATATGACAACAATAGAGTAATATATTTAATATGTCATATACTCTTTTTTTAACAGTTTCACTAATTAATTTTAATTAACTTAATCATTATGACACACCCCTCGCTATTATCATTGGTTACACTAATTGCACTGTTTGTCTACATAACCTGGTTCAAGTATTCATGACATCACCCTGAGGAAGGCACAGTGATGCCGAAACGTTGGTAAATACCCATTAAATTGCTGGGAGTTTATATGTGGAGTGTGCGACTTTCTATATTTTGATATTTTATAGTTTATTCGCCGTTAGTCAGCACCTCCACACAAACTATTTTTCTGGGTGTGCGCCAGCTCATGATTTTTAAGGGTAGGTAACAACACATCCGCCACGCTGATCCTCAACACAGGGGCCCCTCAGGGGTGTGTGCTCAGCCCCCTCCTGTACTCCCTATTCACTCATGACTGCACGGCCAGGCACGACTCCAACACCATCATTAAGTTTGCCAATGCCACAACAGTGGTAGGCCTGATCACCAACAACTACGAGACAGCCTATAGGGAGGAGGTCAGAGACCTGGCCGTGTGGTGCCAGGAAAACAACCTCTCCCTCAAAGTGATCAAGACAAAGGAGATGATTGTGGACTACAGGAAAAGAAGACCGAGCATGCCCCCATTCTTATTGACAGGGCTGCAGTGGAGCAGGTTGAGAGCTTCAAGTTCCTTGGTGTCCACATCACGAACAAACTATTATGGTCCAAACACACCAAGACAGTCTTGAAGAGGGCACGACAAAACCTAATCGCCCTCAGGAGACTGAAAAGATTTAGCATGGGTCCTCAGATCCTCAAAAGGTTCTACAGCTGCAACATCAAGAGCATCCTGACTGGTTGCATCCCTGCCTGGTATGGTAACTGCTCTGCCTCCGACCGCAAGGCACTACAGAGGGTAGTGCGAACAGCCCAGTACATCACTTGGGCCAAGCTCCCTGCCATCCAAGACCTCTATGCCAGGCGGTGTCAGAGGAAGCCCCCCCCACTCTCTGTTATCATCTATGCATAGTCACTTTAATAACTCTACCTACATTTACATATTACCTCAATTACCTCGACTAACCGGTGCCCCTGTAACCGATGTGAAATGGCTAGCTAGGTAGCGGTGGTGCAGCGTTTCAGTCGGTGACGTCACTTGCTCTGAGACTTGAAGTAGTGGTTCCCCTTGCTCTGCAAGGGCCGTGGCTTTTGTGGAGCGATGGGTAACGATGCTTCGTGGGTGACTGTTGTTGATGTGTGCAGAGGGTCCCTGGTTCGCGCCCGGGTCGGGGCGAGGGGACGGACTTAAAGTAATACTGTTACACCCCCGCACATTGCCTCTGTACCGGTACCCCCTGTATATAGTCTCCACATTGCCTCTGTACCGGTACCCCCTGTATATAGTCTCCACATTGACTCTGTACCGGTACCCCCTGTATATAGTTTAGATATTGTTATTTAACTTCTGCTCTTTAATTACTGGTTCCTTTTATTTCTTATTCTTATTTTTACTTTTTTTTAAACAGCATTGTTGGTTAGGGGCTTGTAAGTCAGCATTTCACTGTAAGATAAAACTCAATTTGATTTGATAGATTCATAGTACAGAATGAATGACTGACTACCCGGTTCAACATCAGTTCACCGTCTCACCTCATACTGTATTGGAGCAGCAGCAGCTGACTGCCCAGTTCAACATCAGTTCACCGTCTCACCTCATACTGTATTGGAGCAGCAGCAGCTGACTGCCCAGTTCAACATCAGTTCACCGTCTCACCTCATACTGTATTGGAGCAGCAGCAGCTGACTGCCCGGTTCAACATTAGTTCACCGTCTCACCTCATACTGTATTGGAGCAGCAGCAGCTGACTGCCCGGTTCAACATCAGTTCACCGTCTCACCTCATACTGTATTGGAGCAGCAGCAGCTGACTGCCCGGTTCAACGTCAGTTCACCGTCTCACCTCATACTGTATTGGAGCAGCAGCAGCCAACTGCCCGGTTCAACGTCAGTTCACAGTCTCACCTCATACTGTATTGGAGCAGCAGCAGCTGACTGCCCAGTTCAACGTCAGTTCACCGTCTCACCTAATACTGTATTGGAGCAGCAGCAGCTGACTGCCCAGTTCAACGTCAGTTCACCGTCTCACCTCATACTGTATTGGAGCAGCAGCAGCTGACTGCCCAGTTCAACGTCAGTTCACCGTCTCACCTCATTCTGTATTGGAGCAGCAGCAGCTGACTTGATCGTTGATGCTAAGCATCATGTGTTGAATCTGAGAGTAAATAGAGCCGACTACAATTCTTGGTCAATGAAAAACAGCCCCAAAAGGTTCTTCAAAGAATTTGTTACAAGGTGGGTTCATCGAGGAACCTCCGTTGTTGCTGGACTTCTTCCGGGAACTTCGCAATTACAACTGAAAACGATGGTGACAAGTTTGGATGCGACAACAAGTTTAAAAGGTTAAGTTGGGTTGATGTTTGGCTCTGAATATGTCTCGAAATAACTTATTATAATAATATAACATACTAATAATGAATAACGAAGACAATGATGGTTTTCTGTGAAAAGCTTCCATAACGTTACTATAGTTAATTACCGTAAATATTAGAAAGCCGGGTTTGACCGTCGACGTTGTATGAGCTACAGTACAGTACCGTTATCTAGCTAGCTAACGTTATGTCCTAACTAGGCACAACTAGGTTTGGATTATTTCCCTGAACTATATTCTTTCCCATATATTGTATATCGTTTCCATAAAGCCAACATGGCTTTACACTCATTAACGTAAGTTTCCAATCTAGAGCAGTTCTCACTTTTGTGATAATGAACTAGCTAACGTTAACTAACTAACTAAGGACGGTGACCTGTCCAGACGAGATGTTACAACGAACTGAATCGTCAATGGAGGTCTTTCTCTTTATATAGCCTGCTACAGCATGCAATACTATTAACTCACAAGGGGGCATAACGTTACATGTACAATACTATCCCATTTTGGAAACGTTACATGTACAATACTATCCCATTTTGGAAACGTTACATGGACAATACTATCCCATTTTGGAAACGTTACATGGACAATACTATCCCATTTTGGAAACGTTACATGGACAGTACCTTCCCATTTTGGAAACGTTACATGTACGCCCCTTGTGGAGGGAAATTAATATCTTAGATGGTAGCTGTAGATGGGATTCAAATGCATAATGGTATTAATACAGTGTCTAGACGACCTCTTTTGTATAAATGCCCTTCAGAATCCAAACACAGTATTGCCACGCAGCAAAATGTTGCGTATAATCTTTCAAGTCAGCCTGATAAAATATTAATTCATTTGTGTACAAAGATATCTTGAAAGTGATATTAGGCCTGTATGGCAGTACTGTTACTGTATGGCAGTACTGTATTGGCTAGTGCTTTCTCCAATATGTTCTTCTATTTTGCATCAAATTGTAAGTCGATGCCATTTATCTTTCAATATTTATTTAATATATATATATGTTTTAATGCTTGTAAGACTATTCTTTGACACATTTTCTCTTCCTTTGAAATTCTTATAGGACAGAACATGGACACAATGCAATTGGGATCAAGAAGAAGGTACAGATCTGTTGTAGGACAGCTGCATTTGAAGTGTACATTTAAACCTACATAGCAGTCAATACAAACTGAAATCTATTAGCATACAAATGTGTACAAATGATCTTTTCAGATCTTCTCGGAAATGAATCAAGTCCATGGAATGGATATAGACAAAAAGATAATTCAAGGACTATCAGAGGTAGAGAGGCGAGGCAGGGGTGAGGACATCATCCTGCTATTTTGACAGTCCCTGAAGGACAATACAGAAGAGGGATTTGCTCTTATTCCTTCCTTTTCTCTAATGTATTTTGTAATAAAATTAGCAAGTGTAGTAAGATCATTGTTTTACTTTACTGGGACTGGAGACCACAGCAGCGATCCTGCTCTTGCCCTACCTCTTCAATGAGGACCCGAGTGGCCTTTATATCCTTGACAAGGTATGCCTATGCACCAATCATCTGTTTCTTCATAAACATAGGTGTGCATGCTTATATAAAACTATAGCTGAACATTTGTGTTCTTTGTTAATTGTGTGTATTAATCTTTTCTTACTTTTGTTGACACAGATTTCACTGCTCTTCACTCCTTTAGGAGGGTCACTCTGACCTCTGTCGAGTTGAAGTATCTGCTCTCCAGGTGAAATTTCAGCTCTGGTGCAGATGTGCCCATCTGCTCTCCAGGTGTAGACCCAGGGGGCCCGTTTAGAACCTTTTTAGGACATTTCGAGATGACAGATGTTTGTGTTTGGTCTATTAATGTACCTGTGAGTTGAAATTTTTATCATTTTTGCATTTTTGACAAAATTAGACTCCTTTAAAGTGCCAGTTTTTCGCTCAGGTAGGGTATCAGCCTGAGCTATTTAAAAACACTTTTTTCAACATTTCAAGATAGCAGTGTGTTCAGTTTGATCATTTCAAAGACAGCTGCATCTTCATTTTATTTATATTATTCATTTTTTTTTTCTTTTTTCATTTTCATCATAAAAATTACCTCGGCTGTTAACCTCAACTCCAAAGGTGATCAAGAATAGGGCCCTGGTCTACAGTAGTCTTTTATAGGGAATAGGGCCCTGGACTAAAGTAGAGGATTATATAGGGAATAGGGCCCTGGTCTAAAGTAGAGTATTATATATGGAATAGGGCCCTGGTCTACAGTAGAGTATTATATAGGGAATAGGGCCCTGGTCTACAGTAGAGTATAACATAGGGAATATGGCCCTGGTCTAAAGTAGAGTATTATATAGGGAATAGGGCCCTGGTCTAAATTAGAGGATTATATAGGGAATATGGCCCTGGTCTAAAGTAGAGTATTATATAGGGAATAGGGCCCTGGTCTACAGTAGAGTATTATATAGGGAATATGGCCCTGGTCTAAAGTAGAGTATTATATAGGGAATAGGGCCCTGGTCTACAGTAGAGTATAATATAGGGAATAGGGCCCTGGTCTACAGTAGAGTATTATATAGGGATTTGGGCCCTGGTCTAAAGTAGAGTATTATATAGGGAATAGGGCCCTGGTCTAAAGTAGAGTATTATATAGGGAATGGGGCCCTGGTCTAAAGTAGAGGATTATATAGGGAATAGGGCTCTGGTCTAAAGTAGAGTATTATATAGGGAATAGGTCCCTGGTCTAAAGTAGAGTATTATATAGGGAATAGGGCCCTGGTCTAAAGTATAGGATTATATAGGGAATAGGGCTCTGGTCTAAAGTAGAGTATTATATAAGGAATTGGGCCCTGGTCTAAAGTAGAGGATTATATAGGGAATAGGGCTCTGGTCTAAAGTAGAGTATTATATAAGGAATTGGGCCCTGGTCTAAAGTAGAGTATTGTATAGGGAATAGGGCCCTGGTCTAAAGTAGATTATTATATAGGGAATGGGGCCCTGGTCTAAAGTATAGGATTATATAGGGAAATTTGCCCTTGTCTAAAGTAGAGGATTATATAGGGAATAGGGCCCTGGTCTAAAGTAGAGGATTATATAGGGAATAGGGCCCTGGTCTACAGTAGAGTATAATATAGGGAATAGGGCCCTGGTCTACAGTAGAGTATTATATAGGGAATAGGGCCCTGGTCTACAGTAGAGTATAATATAGGGAATAGGGCCCTGGTCTACAGTAGAGTATTATATAGGGAATTGGGCCCTGGTCTAAAGTAGAGTATTATATAGGGAATAGGGCCCTGGTCTAAAGTAGAGTATTATATAGGGAATGGGGCCCTGGTCTAAAGTAGAGGATTATATAGGGAATAGGGCCCTGGTCTAAAGTTGAGTATTATATAGGGAATAGGGCCCTGGTCTAAAGTAGAGTATTATATAGGGAATAGGGTCCTGGTCTAAAGTAAAGTATTATATAGGGAATAGGGCCCTGGTCTAAAGTAGAGGATTATATAGGGAATAGGGCTCTGGTCTAAAGTAGAGTATTATATAAGGAATTGGGCCCTGGTCTAAAGTAGAGGATTATATAGGGAATAGGGCTCTGGTCTAAAGTAGAGTATTATATAAGGAATTGGGCCCTGGTCTAAAGTAGAGTATTGTATAGGGAATAGGGCCCTGGTCAAAAGTCGATTATTATATAGGGAATAGGGCCCTGGTCTAAAGTAGAGGATTATATAGGGAATAGGGCCCTGGTCTAAAGTAGAGGATTATATAGGGAATAGGGCCCTGGTCTAAAGTAGAGTATTATATAGGGAATAGGGCCCTGGTCTACAGTAGAGTATAACATAGGGAATATGGCCCTGGTCTAAAGTAGAGTATTATATAGGGAATAGGGCCCTGGTCTAAATTAGAGGATTATATAGGGAATATGGCCCTGGTCTAAAGTAGAGTATTGTATAGGGAATAGGGCCCTGGTCTACAGTAGAGTATTATATAGGGAATATGGCCCTGGTCTAAAGTAGAGTATTATATAGGGAATATTTCCCTGGTCTACAGTAGATTATTATATAGGGAATAGGGCTCTGGTCTAAAGTAGAGTATTACATAGGGAATAGGGCCCTGGTCTACAGTAGAGTATTATATAGGGAATAGGGCCCTGGTCTACAGTAGAGTATTATATAGGGAATATGGCCCTGGTCTACAGTAGAGTATTATATAGGGAATAGGGCTCTGGTCTAAAGTAGAGTATTATATAGGGAATAGGGCCCTGGTCTACAGTAGAGTATAATATAGGGAATAGGGCCCTGGTCTACAGTAGAGTATTATATAGGGATTTGGGCCCTGGTCTAAAGTAGAGTATTATATAGGGAATAGGGCCCTGGTCTAAAGTAGAGTATTATATAGGGAATGGGGCCCTGGTCTAAAGTTGAGTATTATATAGGGAATAGGTCCCTGGTCTAAAGTAGAGGATTATATAGGGAATAGGGCTCTGGTCTAAAGTAGAGTATTATATAGGGAATAGGTCCCTGGTCTAAAGTAGAGTATTATATAGGGAATAGGGCCCTGGTCTAAAGTAGAGGATTATATAGGGAATAGGGCTCTGGTCTAAAGTAGAGTATTATATAAGGAATTGGGCCCTGGTCTAAAGTAGAGGATTATATAGGGAATAGGGCTCTGGTCTAAAGTAGAGTATTATATAAGGAATTGGGCCCTGGTCTAAAGTAGAGTATTGTATAGGGAATAGGGCCCTGGTCTAAAGTAGATTATTATATAGGGAATGGGGCCCTGGTCTAAAGTAGAGGATTATATAGGGAATAGGGCCCTTGTCTAAAGTAGAGGATTATATAGGGAATAGGGCCCTGGTCTAAAGTAGAGTATTATATAGGGAATAGGGCCCTGGTCTACAGTAGAGTATAACATTGGGAATATGGCCCTTGTCTAAAGTAGAGTATTATATAGGGAATAGGACCCTGGTCTAAATTAGAGGATTACATAGGGAATATGGCCCTGGTCTAAAGTAGAGTATTATATAGGGAATATGGCCCTGGTCTAAATTAGAGGATTATATAGGGAATATGGCCCTGGTCTAAAGTAGAGTATTATATAGGGAATAGGGCCCTTGTCTAAAGTAGAGTATTATATAGGGAATATGGCCCTGGTCTAAAGTAGAGTATTATATAGGGAATAGGGCCCTGGTCTACAGTAGAGTATAACATAGGGAATAGGGCCCTGGTCTACAGTAGAGTATAACATAGGGAATATGGCCCTGGTCTAAATTAGAGGATTACATAGGGAATATGGCCCTGGTCTAAAGTAGAGTATTATATAGGGAATAGGGCCCTGGTCTACAGTAGAGTATTATATAGGGAATAGGGCCCTGGTCTAAATTAGAGGATTATATAGGGAATATGGCCCTGGTCTAAAGTAGAGTATTATATAGGGAATAGGGCCCTGGTCTACAGTAGAGTATTATATAGGGAATATGGCCCTGGTCTAAAGTAGAGTATTATATAGGGAATAGGGCCCTGGTCTACAGTAGAGTATAATATAGGGAATAGGGCCCTGGTCTACAGTAGAGTATTATATAGGGATTTGGGCCCTGGTCTAAAGTAGAGTATTATATAGGGAATAGGGCCCTGGTCTAAAGTAGAGTATTATATAGGGAATGGGGCCCTGGTCTAAAGTAGAGGATTATATAGGGAATAGGGCTCTGGTCTAAAGTAGAGTATTATATAGGGAATAGGTCCCTGGTCTAAAGTAGAGTATTATATAGGGAATAGGGCCCTGGTCTAAAGTAGAGTATTATATAGGGAATAGGTCTCTGGTCTAAAGTAGAGTATTATATAATGAATTGGGCCCTGGTCTAAAGTATAGGATTATATAGGGAATAGGTCTCTGGTCTAAAGTAGAGTATTATATAAGGAATTGGGCCCTGGTCTAAAGTAGAGTATTGTATAGGGAATAGGGCCCTGGTCTAAAGTAGATTATTATATAGGGAATGGGGCCCTGGTCTAAAGTAGAGGCTTATATAGGGAAATTTGCCCTTGTCTAAAGTAGAGGATTATATAGGGAATAGGGCCCTGGTCTAAAGTAGAGTATTATATAGGGAATAGGGCCCTGGTCTACAGTAGAGTATAATATAGGGAATAGGGCCCTGGTCTACAGTAGAGTATTATATAGGGAATAGGGCCCTGGTCTACAGTAGAGTATAATATAGGGAATAGGGCCCTGGTCTACAGTAGAGTATTATATAGGGACTTGGGCCCTGGTCTAAAGTAGAGTATTATATAGGGAATAGGGCCCTGGTCTAAAGTAGAGTATTATATAGGGAATGGGGCCCTGGTCTAAAGTAGAGGATTATATAGGGAATAGGGCCCTGGTCTAAAGTTGAGTATTATATAGGGAATAGGGCCCTGGTCTAAAGTAGAGTATTATATAGGGAATAGGGTCCTGGTCTAAAGTAAAGTATTATATAGGGAATAGGGCCCTGGTCTAAAGTAGAGGATTATATAGGGAATAGGGCTCTGGTCTAAAGTAGAGTATTATATAAGGAATTGGGCCCTGGTCTAAAGTAGAGGATTATATAGGGAATAGGGCTCTGGTCTAAAGTAGAGTATTATATAAGGAATTGGGCCCTGGTCTAAAGTAGAGTATTGTATAGGGAATAGGGCCCTGGTCAAAAGTCGATTATTATATAGGGAATAGGGCCCTGGTCTAAAGTAGAGGATTATATAGGGAATAGGGCCCTGGTCTAAAGTAGAGGATTATATAGGGAATAGGGCCCTGGTCTAAAGTAGAGTATTATATAGGGAATAGGGCCCTGGTCTACAGTAGAGTATAACATAGGGAATATGGCCCTGGTCTAAAGTAGAGTATTATATAGGGAATAGGGCCCTGGTCTAAATTAGAGGATTATATAGGGAATATGGCCCTGGTCTAAAGTAGAGTATTATATAGGGAATAGGGCCCTGGTCTACAGTAGAGTATTATATAGGGAATATGGCCCTGGTCTAAAGTAGAGTATTATATAGGGAATATTTCCCTGGTCTACAGTAGATTATTATATAGGGAATAGGGCTCTGGTCTAAAGTAGAGTATTATATAGGGAATAGGGCCCTGGTCTACAGTAGAGTATAATATAGGGAATAGGGCCCTGGTCTACAGTAGAGTATTATATAGGGAATTGGGCCCTGGTCTAAAGTAGAGTATTATATAGGGAATAGGGCCCTGGTCTACAGTAGAGTATTATATAGGGAATATGGCTCTGGTCTACAGTAGAGGATTATATAGGGAATAGGGCCCTGGTCTAAAGTAGAGTATTATATAGGGAATATGGCCCTGGTCTACAGTAGAGTATTATATAGGGAATAGGGCTCTGGTCTAAAGTAGAGTATTATATAGGGAATAGGGCCCTGGTCTACAGTAGAGTATAATATAGGGAATAGGGCCCTGGTCTACAGTAGAGTATTATATAGGGATTTGGGCCCTGGTCTAAAGTAGAGTATTATATAGGGAATAGGGCCCTGGTCTAAAGTAGAGTATTATATAGGGAATGGGGCCCTGGTCTAAAGTAGAGGATTATATAGGGAATAGGGCCCTGGTCTAAAGTTGAGTATTATATAGGGAATAGGTCCCTGGTCTAAAGTAGAGTATTATATAGGGAATAGGGCCCTGGTCTAAAGTAGAGGATTATATAGGGAATAGGGCTCTGGTCTAAAGTAGAGTATTATATAGGGAATAGGTCCCTGGTCTAAAGTAGAGTATTATATAGGGAATAGGGCCCTGGTCTAAAGTAGAGGATTATATAGGGAATAGGGCTCTGGTCTAAAGTAGAGTATTATATAAGGAATTGGGCCCTGGTCTAAAGTAGAGGATTATATAGGGAATAGGGCTCTGGTCTAAAGTAGAGTATTATATAAGGAATTGGGCCCTGGTCTAAAGTAGAGTATTGTATAGGGAATAGGGCCCTGGTCTAAAGTAGATTATTATATAGGGAATGGGGCCCTGGTCTAAAGTAGAGGATTATATAGGGAATATGGCCCTGGTCTAAAGTAGAGTATTATATAGGGAATAGGGCCCTGGTCTACAGTAGAGTATAACATAGGGAATAGGGCCCTGGTCTACAGTAGAGTATAACATAGGGAATATGGCCCTGGTCTAAATTAGAGGATTACATAGGGAATATGGCCCTGGTCTAAAGTAGAGTATTATATAGGGAATAGGGCCCTGGTCTACAGTAGAGTATTATATAGGGAATATGGCCCTGGTCTAAATTAGAGGATTATATAGGGAATATGGCCCTGGTCTAAATTAGAGGATTATATAGGGAATAGGGCCCTGGTCTAAAGTAGAGTATTATATAGGGAATAGGGCCCTTGTCTAAAGTAGAGGATTATATAGGGAATAGGGCCCTGGTCTACAGTAGAGTATTATATAGGGAATAGGGCCCTGGTCTAAAGTAGAGGATTATATAGGGAATATGGCCCTGGTCTAAAGTAGAGTATTATATAGGGAATATGGCCCTGGTCTACAGTAGAGTATTATATAGGGAATATGGCCCTGGTCTACAGTAGAGTATTATATAGGGAATATGGCCCTGGTCTACAGTAGAGTATTATATAGGGAATATGGCCCTGGTCTACAGTAGAGTATTATATAGGGAATAGGGCCCTGGTCTAAAGTAGAGGATTATATAGGGAATATGGCCCTGGTCTAAAGTAGAGTATTATATAGGGAATAGGGCCCTTGTCTAAAGTAGAGGATTATATAGGGAATATGGCCCTGGTCTACAGTAGAGTATTATATAGGGAATAGGGCCCTTGTCTAAAGTAGAGGATTATATAGGGAATATGGCCCTGGTCTACAGTAGAGTATGCACATGAAAATTAATTACTTAAAAATGATACAATGTGATTTTCTGGATTTTGTTTTAGATTCCGTGTCTCACAGTTGAAGTGTACCTATGATAAAAATTACAGATCTCTACATGCTTTGTAAGTAGGAAAACCTGCAAAATCGGCAGTGTATCAAATACTTGTTCTCCCCACTGTATGTCTGTATGTCCCCTGAATATCATTTAAGACACTTTTGAAAATTGTGCCTGGTAACACAAAATAATACCAGGTGCACGGATGGATCAGGCCAGAATCTTTTTTAAACCTCCATAAATCCCTCAGGCCGGCCCCCATTGACTTAGGGGCCGTAGTATGGTGTTCCCATAGCGGGCATGTATGTCTGTATGCCCCCTAAAAAGCATTTAAGACACTTTTGAAAATCGTGCCTGGTAACCCAAAAACAAAACCAGGTGCACGGAGGTGGCACTCTGTCACTTTTTCGACCAATTGCCGAAATATTCAAATAATGATTAAAAATACTTCCCGGTGGGCTAAATGTCCCACATTTTAAAGGATTATCTGTATTGATTTTCACACATTTTTTCCCCCTCTCTAGTTTGTGCAATGACAGAGAAGTGGGACTCTGTCATTGTTTCTGACAAGATCTCTCATTGATCTCGGGTTCAGCCACCAGGGGGCACCAAACCTCTTTGAAAAGTTCATGTGAATAGTTACCACTTCTCAGGAGATGATAGACTTAGCCTTTCAAATGTTTTGTAATGATGGGATGGCTATTGAACAGAACTTTAAAACCTGGTTTTCTTGTATGTACCAGTTCATGAAATCACACATTTGACATTTATGCTCACTGAGTCTGTACATAGTCAAAGCTTTCCTTAAGTTTGGGTCAGTCAC